>NC_079211.1:127212513-127352513 GCF_029633865.1 Lampris incognitus
AGTTCTCCAGGGTGTATCAGTCTGACAACTGTTTTTCTTTATTCAGGATTTTAACCATCATATTATACATGGCCATAGCATTAAGTTCATTTACACCCAAGCTAAAAGTGTTTCCCAAATCTAAAAAAAAAGGTCCTGTGCAATTTTTCTGATGAGGAATAATTTTTAAATCAGGAAATGGATGTTCAATATTTGGATGAATAAAATCACTGCAGTATGATGTTAGAAGTTCACATTCTTTTTCTGTGAGCTGACCATTCCAATTAAATAGCAGCCGACTAATGAGGCGTGTAGATTTCACTCGCAGGTGAGATGCTAGTGCAGCAGCATTGTCAGGATTTGGCCCAGCGAGCTCCACCACCCGACCCAATGTGATGACCTTTGCCTGGCAGAACGGTTTTGACACAGTGGGTCCTGTGTCACAGGTCGTGTCCATACGCTCACTATATGTCACTGGTTCTTTTAGAAGCCAGCTCAGAGAGTCAGGACAGCCCATTATCTCTTTCTTAAACATATTCCACACTCTTATGAACCCACAATAAAAACCAAGTAATCCGTTGAGGGGTTTGAGTTGTTAAGATCCATTAAAAACATCGGCAAGTTTATTCCAAGTCCACAAAACGTCTCTGTTTCAGGCCAGACAGAAATATTTTGAGGAGGGTGATAAGGCTGGTAGACTACTCGCCAGATAAACAAAAAGAAGCAATCAGCACTATTCCAGCCATTGGGAGGGAAGATGGGCATCTTCTGTCTGATCCCAAGGAGATAAAGTGTGGCTTTTAGAGATTTTTATGTAAAACTTTACACCTCTGAGTCAGAAGTGGACAGAAAGGACATTATTTCATTTCTGTCAACCCTCAATCTTCCATTGTTGTCAGAGGACCAGCTTGAACATCTTGATTCCCCCATTACTATTGAGGAGATAACCGACATTATCAAGCACATACCCTCAAGTAAAGCACCAGGTTTAGATGGCTACACGGCTGAGTTCTACAAGGCTTATGCCGAGGAACTAGCACCGTTACTCCTAGACACCTATAACAAAGCTCTAGAGAAGGGAAAACTTCCTCCTTCTCTATCAGAGGCCATTATTACCCTTATTCTAAAAGAAGGGAAGAGCCCTTTAGATTGTAAAAAATTCAGACCCATTAGTTTGACCTCCTGTGACAGTAAGATAATATCTAAATTTTAAGCTAATCGACTGGACAGGGTTATAATAAACCTCTTTGATCCATCCTGGCCAGGTCAATTTCATACACTCCTGCTCCTCAGCAGACAGCATTAGGAGATTTGTAGATATTTTGTGAGCTACTCAGGATAACATCTCTCCTATGGCTGCCATCTCGCTGGATGCCAAAAAGGCATTTGACAGGGTGGGGTCGCAATATCTGTTCTCCACCGTGGAAAGTTTTGGTTTCAGCAAGAAATTCATAGATTGGATTAATCTAATATACACCTGTCCCAAGGCATATGTGCTCACCAACGGCATAATCTCTCCCTCATTTGAACTCGGAAGAGGCACCAGGAAGGGGGACCCTCTCTCCCCTCTGCTTTTCGCCGTTGCACTAGAACCGTTAGCAGTGGCTATCCATAAAGAACCTACATTTCCAGGCTTTCAAATTGGCGACAAATGTCATAAATGGATGTTGTACGCAGATGACATTCTTTTGTTTATGTCCAATCCTGAACGCTCTCTTTCCTGCCTATTTAAATTATTGACAAGTTCTCATTTATTTCAGGTTATAAAGTGAACTGGACAAAGTCTGAAGCTCTCCCTCTTAGGCCATATTGCCCCAAAAAACTCTTCCAATCAGGCACTTTTGCTTGGCCTATGAAAAACATCAATTACCTTGGAATAACATCCCCCCTCCCCACTGTCTGACTTGAAATAAACTTTGACCCCCTATTGGATAAACTGCGAGCTGATATAGAGCATTGGTCTCCATTGTATCTCTATGTGGGGCAAGGCAAACCTCCTTAAAATGAATTGTACTCCAAAATTCAACTACCTACTGCAGGCTCTCCCGATCCGAATCCCACTACACTACTTTAAACAATTTGATAAACTTTGTAATAAATTCTTATGGAACAATAAATGCCCAAGTATGAGTCTGCGAAAACTGCAGAGGCCAGTGGACAGAGGAGGCCTTGGGGTGCCTATCCTGTTATTTTACCATTATGCTTTCACTCTCAGGCATATGGCACAGTGGCCCTTGCCCCCAGAGAGCGCTCCCCCATGGCTCCATCTTGGGAGCACCATTTGCACTCCTCTTACGCCCATGAACTATATCACAGCCAAACTAGCCCCACATTATTGGTCACATCCTAATTTGTCCCATATTCAGTGCGTTTGGAAGAGAAGAGCTCAGATCCTTAAATTTGACCCCTTTCTTCATCGGTCCGCCAGGATCTGGCTCAGTCCCAAGCTCTGTATAGATGAATCACCCTTCCTCTGTAAGTCGTGGTTTCAGAAAGGCATCACAGTCCTAAGGGGGCTGTATCAGGAAGAAACATTAAAATCCTTTGAGGCACTTAGGCAGGAATTCGACTTACCACACACTCAATTTTGGAAGTATTTGCAGTTAAGACACCTGCTGGTACAAATTTTCGGCTCACCCTCAATAGCCCCATTTAGTGGTGACACTCTAGAGAGGGTTCTCAAGAGCTTTGGATGTGGTCAAGAGGCTTCTGTCTACTATTATATGATCCTTACAGACTCAGATTCCAATATATTGACAGTGAAATTGACATAGGAAACTGATTTAAAGGTTTCATTTTCAGAGGCACAATGGGAAAGAATACTTAGGAATGGGGAAAAAAATGTCAAGGGAACTGCGAACAAGGCTGATCCAATTCAAAATTATAAACAGTCTACTGGATGCCATCTAGGCTGTGTAGAGTGGGTTTGGTGGACAGCTCAGAGTGGTGGAGGTGTCTTGACAAAGAGGATACTTTCATACACATGCTTTGGAGTTGCCTAAAAATACAGGAGTTCTGGTCTGCTATACATATCGATTTTTTTTTAAATTACCGGCCTAAACATCCCTTTCTCCTCCAGTCTATTTATTTTGGGTGACCTCTCTGCATTAAGTGATTTGACTCCACCGCTTGCTGACTGGATCCAAACTGCCCTTATGTTAGGACAGAAACTCGTGGTCAAAGAATGGAAAGCCTCCTCTGCATCAGCACCATCTTTGTGGCACACTTCTCTTGATCAGCTGGCTGCCCTAGCACAGTTATCATATAGGCTGCTTGATAAGGTGGAGGACTATCACTTGAAATGGGGTCAGTGACATTCTTATATATTGAGCATTTAATGGCATTTCCATCGCATAAAAATAACAGTAACATATCACATAAAATGCAAATAACTGAGTTAGATTTGGTTAGAAAACCTGTTGACAGGCAATGTTATAAACTTTTAAGCACTCCGCGCATCGCAGTCATGTTTTTTGTTTGTTTGTTTGTTTTTTGTTCTCTTTTTTTCCTTTCCTTATCTCAGTATGTCACTCCTATCTTTTATTTATTTTTGGTCTGGTTGTGTTTCTTTCGTTTCCATCGCATTCTGGTTTAATGTCCATGTCATTTGTATTGAAATACTTGTATATATGTTTTGTTTATCGTGAAAAATTTAATAATCATAAAAAAGACATCCATATATAATGGATGTCATCCATTAAAGATAACATCCAATTCTTCACAACAGATAAACATGCCTCTAGATTTCTATAGAAGATTGTCTGACTTGATGGGTACATACAGCTGGCCAAGACCTCCTACATCAGCGTATCAGTGGAAATTTATTCCATAGCTCTGTATAATATGGCCAAGAGGAGATATGTAAAGATGAAGAGGAAGGGACCAAGAACTGAGCCCTGAGGTACACCATATTTCACTGCAGAGAAATCAAATGTAACATTACCATGGAAGACACACTGTATTCTATCAGATAAGAAAGGCTTTAGCCAAGACAGAGCCAAACCTGAAACACCTAGGTAATTATCAAGGCAGTCCAAAAGTATAACATGATCAATTGTGTCAAAAGCTGTGCTTAGATCAAGCAACGGTAGCACTGATGTGGAATTGGAATCCAAAGCAAGCAAAAGGTTGTTCACCACTTTTGTGAGTGCAGTTTCAGTGGAATGACAGGCTCTAAACGCAGATTGAAATGGTTCAGGGATTGTTGTTGGAAAGATACATAGGCTAAAAGTTGATCAGCTACAACTCTTCCCAAAATTTTGGAAATATAAGGTAGGTTGAAGATTGGTCTGTAGTTATTGAGAACCCTCGGATCAAGATTTTGTTTCTTTAAGAGAGGTTCAACTATGAAAGTTTTAAAAGTAGTAGGAACACTGCCAGAGATAAGAGATGAATTTATAATATTTAGTATCGGGGGACCCAGGAACCATCAAAGTTCTATAAAAAGTTTGCCAGGGAGGGGTCAAGAAGGCAAGTTGTAGGTTTGGCTACCAAAGCCAGCTTGGACAGTGTTTCCAGTGTTACAGTCCATTCATTACACAGAATTGACTGTCACACTGGAAACATTTACCAGGCCATTCATTACATAGAATAACTGAGTAATATTCGAGTAGAATAGATATAATGAGGCATTGAATATAACCTACATCAAACATTGTATGGGATAAAAAAGTAACTAGCTGTCAAATTTGAATAAAAAGCAATTGGCTGTCATACTAAATTGTCCCTAGGTGTGAATGTGTAGGCTCTATGATGGTTTGGCAGCCTGTCCAGGGTGTCTCCCCGCCTGCCGCCCAATGACTGCTGGGATAGGCTCTAGCATCCCTGCAACCCTGAGTTTAGGATAAGCAGTTTGGATAATGGATAGACGGATGGATGACTGTCATGCTAATGTTTGCATGGTTATGTTACTCAGCACCACAATTGACACCTTTTATGAACTGACATTTATAAATCGGGACTTCTTAGCAAAGATTTTCTTTCTTGCTGAGAAGCTCAAATAAGCCATAAGTGATAAATGCACATCATCCTGGCAACACGTTAGCCACCAGGGAGGAGTCAGTCTCAACCCGATAAACTACACTGTCAATCTGATGACCTACACTATCAGGTCTTGATGAGCAGGTAATTGCTATAATCAAGTGTGTTATGAAATATGGTTGAAGTGAAAAACAACAGGACCGCAGCCCTCCAGGAGTAGGGTTGGAGACTACTCGACAAAATAAGGACACATTTTTTACTTCTCCAAAACATTATTTTGTTGATGGGCTTGAAGTGAAAAGTTTGAAGAGTGCTCAGCTTGTTTCTTACTTTGGAGCTGTTAGCTTTGGAGTATGTGGTGAGGGTCTGTCTGCTGCCGTTTCCCTGGCCCTGGCTGAGGCGGGCCAGAAGAAAGCGGAGCTGGGGCATACTGATGGTTGCATTGTCCTGTAGTGGGCCAGTGGGTCTTGAAGGACCTGGTCTGGGGTCTGGGGTCTGAGTCTGGGTCTGGGTCTGGGTCTGGCCAGGCTCCACCTGACTCAGCACCCTGCTGAAGGGACACAGCAGCACAATGAGGGCCAGGGCGAGCATCAGTTGAGGCTGGATGTGGAGGTGATGATGCTGCTGGTCATGATGGGACTGATGGAGTATGGCTCTTGTAATGGCTGGTGGGCCTGGCAGTAGGGGAGAAGTGAGGATAGAATAAAGGAACATTCAGAAGTGATGCTTGGATGGCACACAGAACTCTATCCCAAAGCATACCTTAAAACACAATTCTGTTTTTTTAAAGGTATGTATGCGTGTCCAGCCTGCACTCTATGCATTTGTATGAGGTAGGAGGTTTATGGAATTCTTACGTAACTGTATCATTTAGCAAAACCTAATGGTCACTGAAACAGAATAAATGCCAAATGGAAACAAGAGGTCTGCAGTAGTGGACCTGGGATACAATGCACGCATGGGAAAAACAGGAAACAGTCAAAATACACTTCAACAAAATAGCACACAGGCTATCAGTAGCCCCACTTTAACAGAGCAGGAAGGGAACAACACAAACATCCATCCATCCATCCATCCATTACCTTAACCACTTATCCTGCTCTCAGGGTGGCCTGAACAGGCCGCCAGACCATCACAGGGCTGACACACACACACACACACACACACACATTCATACCTAGGGACAATTTAGTATGGCCAAGTCACCTGACTTACATGTCTTTGGACTGTGGGAGGAAACCGGAGCCCCCGGAGGAACCCCACGCAGACATGGGGAGAACATGCAAACTCCACACAGAGGATGACCTGGGACGACCCCAAGGTTGTACTACCCCGGGGCTCGAACCCAGGACCTTTTTGCTGTGAGGCGACCACGCTAACCAGTGCGCCACCATGCCGCCCGGGAACAACACAAAGTCTCTCTAATACACACACACACACACACACACACACACACACACACACAGAAACACACCATTTAACCATGGTAAATGCTTCAATGACATCTGATACAGCAACTTTACAGGCTTTTTGTAGATATAAATGTGTAATACTCGATTGGGCATGTTTTTTAAGTCTGGATTCATATTTGTTTCATTATGGTTTTTAGTGTTAGATCTGTGTTTGTAGAGTTTGGAACATTTACATTATACTGCTTTGGTAATACTGAACCGAAAACAGACAGACTAATACAGAGAGTGAGAGAGAGAGAAAGATTCAACAACAGAGAGAGAGAAAGAAAAGAGAACAAGACAAATAGAGCTTTCTTTTTGTCTCTGTGGTCTTTCTAATGGGGGGGGGGGGTGTAACATGTCACCAACTGACACCATACTGTCACATATATGAGGCAGCGGCTGGGAGCTTTGAGACTTCTTGTTGTTCCCAAGCTCAGCTTCTGAGTCAGTGACATTTTAGTCTTGTAAACACACACACACACACACACACACACACACACACACACACACACACACACACACACACACACACACACACACACACACACACACACACACACACACACACACACACACACACACACAATGAATTTGGCCTTCATCGTGATCCCTCCAAAAATATACTGCCCTCCTGTGGCTTTGTCAACCAAATCTTCTTCCTGTCATAACGTCTGCCAACATCCTTTTGTCACCAGAAAAACAGAATAAAGTCCATTTGAGGGATTCAATTAGGATTTTGCATCAGGTTATTTAGCTCTTAAAATGCATTTGTCAGAGATATGGAATCATATCAATTTGTTTATTCACTAAGCTGGTGAACATAAAATTGGTCAACAAGTTATGATATGACTGCAGGAAGATGTTAGAAATGTATGTTTGAGGGGTGTGCGAGTAGTGTAGCGGTCTATTTTGTTGCTTACCAACATGGGGATCGCTGGTTTGAATCCCTGTGTTACTTACGGCTTGGTCAGGTATCCCTACAGACACAATTGGTCGTGTCTGCGGGTGGGAAGCCGGATGTGGGTATGTGTCCTGGTCACTGCGCTAGCGCCTCCTCTGGTCGGTCAGGGCGCCCGTTCGGGGAGGAGGGGGAACTGGGGGGGATAGCATGATTCTCCCATGCGCTACTCCCCCTGGTGAAAATCCTCACTGTCAGGTGAAAAGAAGTGGCTTGGCGACTCCACATGTAGGGGAGGAGGCATGTGGTAGTCTGCAGCCCTCCCCAGATCGGCAGAGGGGGTGGAGCAGTGACCGGGATGGCTCGGAAGAGTGGGGTAATTGGCCGGATGCAATTGGGGAGAAAAAAGGGGAAAAGCCAAAAAAAAAAGTGCATGTTTGATTTCAGAACACTTTTTCTGTTTATTGCTAAAGAGTGAAGGAAAAAACAAATGCTTTTTTTTGGGGGTGGCTACAAAAGTGTAAAAAATTGAGTGTTTGCAGAGTTTTTTTTTTTTTTTGCAATAAATGAGGACTGTGGATTTGTCCTCCATTAATTTCATAGTCGGGAATTGACAATAACTATTTTCATGGTGCTGAGTTAAACGTTGCACAAGTGCCCTTACATCCACTTAAGCTACTGGATTTATACATGGAGTTAAAGGAAAATTCTGTTTTTTTTTAACCACCTAGGTCTTGTTTTCATAGTTTTTACCATCATATATGTCAGTTATGATATCATTTTACTCACCGGCTTCAATTGGAGATTTTGGACTGCTGTTGGACGCAGCTTTACAATGGTGTCTTATGGAGCCATAACATATTATTCTTAAACCTGTCTTTTAAACAACAATTACCAAAAAAAAAAAAAATAGTGTCTTCAGTTAGACTGTGTCCATGATTGTCCATTATCTATGACTTATCTGTTGAACTGGCCGGGTAGTTTATGGATGGTTACTACTACCTATGGTAAGTATAGGCTGCTCATTCCTGCAAGCTGAACCAGGAAGTAGATCACCCAGGTTGTAAGAAATATCAGTATCACCCTTTAAACGTCCTATGAAGTAGAAAATGTGTTTTGGTTCTCATTATCTACACTTAATGTGCATCTGTTTTAGAAATTCTCTCTTTCTCTCTCATTATCTCTCTTCACCCAGTGGGTGTTGGCCTTTGAGATCTTCATCCCACTGGTCCTCTTCTTCATCCTTCTGGGCTTGAGGCAGAAGAAACCAGCTATTCCCGTCAAGGAAGGTAAGAAACAAATGGATGTAAAGAACATCTAAAAGGGGTGTGAGCACCTGATTCAAGTAGATTGGTATTGTAAATATACATTATGTTCAACACATCGGTGTGTCATCCTTTAAACAACGTATTTGAATCACAAAATGCAGGTTTATTTTGGCTGTGGCATGCCTATCAGTCCATTTTGAAAGATACCAGCAGTAGCGCAAATATAAATCTGAGGTCAGTTTGATGTAAATTTAGTTTGTTGAGCCATATCTATCAAACTCAGTGGTAATCATAGAGTTTGTGCCATTCTTCCTTCCTTTTGCACTAAGCTAGTGGTTATGATAAAGTAGGGGTTTCTGTAATATTTTCTCAAATTCCCATAAAATAATGTGTATTTGGTGGATGGAACCATGAAAACATAATTCCACAGATGAGTTTTTGGAAATGTTTGAATATGCTGGTCTGAAATAGTCTGGTCAGTTAAGGGCAAATATGGGGTCAAGGCTGCAAAAAGTCATTCACATTTGAGCCAATGTTTTTCTGTTAATTTAGGGTCCAATAAAGAAAAAAATGCAAGGAGCCCAAAATTTTAGGTGGGGGAAGTCTCTGAAATGGCCACGCCCACTTTTTAGGCCTGGAAATCAGTATCTCGGCTCCTGAATGTCGCAGAGAGCTGATCATGGGCTCAAAAGAAGCAGAAGCACCACATTTATATAAGCATTATGAACAAACATATACCCCAAAACCTTTACTTTTTCAGGTATTTACAAAAAACTAATTTTCACTGGTCACATACATGGCCACGCCCACTTTTTAGCCCTGGGACTATATCTCAGGCTCAGCTCTCGGAGGTTGCCCCGAGTTGATATTGGGCTCAAAAGATGTGGAAATAACTATTTATATTAGTGCTCTGAACAAATATACTGTATGCCCTAAAATCTTCACGTTTTGAGCTATTCATGAACATGTTCTTTTTTCCATTGAATTGATCAGCAGCATGCAATCAACTTTAGCCAAATCTGTGCAAGAAGGCTATACAGTTTGTTTGAGTAAAAGTGTTACATCTACTCATGGAGTGCTAGTATTCAAGTTGACTCTTTGTTATAAGAGGAGGAACCCAGTAACCACCAAAGAAACAAAGCAAACCATGTGAGGTCCAAAAAAATCTTTATTTTAACCTCACACATCCCATCAGACTGGATTCAAACACTTGCTGAGGCACTTGCAATAAATGAGACATTTCATCCCTCTGCCAGCACAAGAACATGAGGTACACTTATTAGATCTGCAACTACACACCCCTGTTACTTGAGACAATGTATCTCTTGTGGAAACTGTGCTCCACTTGACGAAGAGTTCCTCTCCTTCGGTAGTCCAACCCCATTCAATGACAGGGGGACAAGGGAGTTGTAGCAGGCTGTTTCCCCACAGCCATCCTGCCTGGAATGTAGCTCTCAACAGATGCTGTAGAAGCGCATCCTGACTTGGGGGTAGGTCTCTCAGCTCATCATTAACTGAGTGCTTGAACAGCTGGAATCTGAGCTCATCTATACTGACACAGTTGTACAGTCCAGTCTTGTTGTACCAGCTCATTACCCAGGGCTCAATAACTTCCATGCTTTCCTTAACTGTCTCGATACTAGGGCAGCAACTTAGTCCTCTCAAAGCAGCAGTGAGTTCTGTGGACTTACTGTGGTTTATCCAGGCTTTGTATTGAGCAGTCTTTGAGTGGCCAAAGAAGGCGCTCACAGAATCACAGCCACTAAAAGAATGGAACACAGGCATGGCATCGGCCACATCTCCACCAAGCTTCTTGTGTGCTTCTGTGATTGAGTAGAATTGGCGTTTGCCAGGAACTGCAAAGTCAACTATAAGTTGCAAGTCATTACATACTGATAGGAACTGTGTAGTGAACCCTAGTAGGATGACTACCACATCGGAGTCGACTGTTCTAACTGTAACTGACTTGATCCCCTTGTTTAGCATGTGCATCACATGGCAAACGATGCGGTTGTCAGCCTCCTCAAGCATATCTATGCTGTCATAAAGCTGGATCTCGAAGCTTTCGCCGAAGTTTGCAAGCACCTTTCTGCCGTAGGTGATGCTGAACTCCTTGTCCCAGTTCCACGCTTGTGCCTTAGCAATCCTGGCGAACATTAGATTCAGGGCTACTTTGTTGTCTACATTAGACAGAAAAGCTTCAAAGAATTGCTTAGATTCTGGCATGGTGTCATTCTCACTGAAAGCCATCTGTGAACTACCTGCTGATCCCCGGTTCTTCCTAGTCGCAGTCTTGATACTCATATTCTGGTAGAGGTCAGCCACAATGTCAATACGATTGGCTTTCTTCTCATGACCGATCCTGGCAATGCTGTTCAACACTTTGATTACAAAGTCTTGGAATGTCATGCCTTTGGTGAGAGACTTTGCCATGATTCGTACTTGCACAGACAAATCTATCACAAGTCCTTCTGAGGATGTAGATTGAACTTGTACACCGATGTCCTTAAGAATTTGAGACTTTTGGCTATGATAAATATCTCCATCCTTTGTTGACAAGGCGTCGGGTAAACCTGAAATTGAAATGAATAGTTAAGCTAAGTGTAACTCTTGGGCTTACTGTCAAATCAATTAACTTGAATGTGAAATTGAATCAATGAATATCACTGTATTAAAAATCTGGTAAGACTTAAGTAACATCTAAAATATTTGAATAACTGACTTTATATCAATTAGTTTCACCTGTGAATTCACCACCAAATAACTTCCTTGTCTCTTCTTCTCTTGATCTGCAGGCCTCCTTCAGCTTTGCAAAGGTTCCTTTGGGTGGCTTGATTGCAGGGCTAGCGAGTTGGACTTTTGCACATGAACTTGGGAGTTTCAGGGCATTTCGTGAGATGGTTGCATTGACATCCTTCTTACTTAATACAATTCGCTCCTGCACAAACTGGTCATGCTGAGTTTTGCCGACTGTAAAGACAAAACTGGAGTCTTTACTTATGACATCTGGGAAGGGAATGGATGAGTTCAACCTCATGAACTGAGCTTCATCGAACGGGTTGGTAAGGATACCCTGGTACACCTTGAGTGTGTGGCTTGAAAATGTTTCCTTGAAGGAATCCAGCATTTCTTTGTGCCCGTGTGATGGATCTTGACCTTCGACCTCATCTAGGTAGCGCTGGATTTCGGGTAGCGCAAGTTCGAGTTTCCTGAAGAACTCTTGATCTTCCCGATTGATGATATCGACATATCCAGTGTCAGACTTGATGACCTTTATGTTATGTTCCTGCTTTTGATCACATGCAATCTTTGAGAATGGGTTGTCTCTGGTGTTTACTGTGAAAGAGCCTGAAAGAAATTCCTTGAACAAGTATGGGTGTCTCCATTTGAGCTCTTTGAGATCCTGAAGAAACACTGATGCCCATCTGGCATAGTGTGTATGATCAAGTGCAAAGAAAAGAGGAATGAGCTGCTCAAGTGCACTGATCATCATGATGAAGTTTGCCTCTCGAAAGGATCTTATGAAGATAAGGACCTTCTTGATTGTGTCAACAACATTGTTCCAGTAGTGAAACATGGGGCTGTTTTCATTGGCCACCCAGTTACTCCAAGTCAAACTGTTGTCCTCTAGACGTTTTGCCTGAAATGCTTCATCTCTCTTCTTGGCCAGCACCACAGCCAGGAGTTGAATACAGTATCTAGCCTTCTTTATGGAATTCACATCGCAGACAGCAGTTGTCAGACCTGTGATATTCAGATTAGCTGAGGTTAAGATGGTATCAAGGCCAGTTCCTTTTATCAACTGCCCAACACAGACAAGAGAAACCTTCTCAAGGTGCAGCCCACCCATGAACGCGAAGTATGAATGAGAAAACTCTTCCCCCATGGCCCACTGTATCATCTTCTTGATGGCATAAAGGGGCTGATCGGATCCACCCACTGCAACCTGGCCTGGGTTAAGATATCTTGTGTATGATACTGCTATTCTCATGACATGGAGCTGAAGGTGTTCAGTGTTGCTAGCATGGTCAATCACTGGCAGGATGCAGTTGATTGTTTTGGGAACATCTGTCTGGTCACGTTCCTTTGAAGCATGGTGACAGGTCCAAGTAACAGGCTGTAATGCATCAGATCCAATGTTCTTCATAGCCACCATCAAAAACTCTTCTTCCTCTTCCATGCTTTTCTGAAACACGACTTTTAGCTCTGCGTCAACTTCTTCAACATTGATGGTCTGTAGAGGGCGACGAGACTCCTTAAAGACCTTCTGCTCCATTACGCTCAGATATTCCTCCAACACTGTTTCCAAGCCCGGTGTGTTAGGGTTAATGTCCCTGGAAAATCTTCTCTCCCTTGAGAGGCCTTCCTTCATGTCAAATATACCTTTTTACAACCTTCAGGAGCTGATACGTGAAACGTGACCAGTAAAAATTAGTTTTCTTAAAATATCTGAAAAAGTAAAGGTTTTGGGGTATATGTTTGTTCATAATGCTTATATAAATGTGGTGCTTCTGCTTCTTTTGAGCCCATGATCAGCTCTCTGCGACATTCAGGAGCCGAGATACTGATTTCCAGGCCTAAAAAGTGGGCGTGGCCATTTCAGAGACTTCCCCCACCTAAAATTTTGGGCTCCTTGCATTTTTTTCTTTATTGGACTCTAAATTAACAGAAAAACATAGGCTCAAATGTGAATGACTTTTTGCAGCCATTTTGCCTTAACTGACTAGACTAAAAGAAACACTAAACTTTGTGGGTATGCTGAATGGAAATATGAAATGGTAGCAGGTAACATACAAAGTTCGTTACCCGTCCTGAACAAATCAATTGCTTATGTTGTAATGAAAATAGTATAGCTGTTTTAGATTTAAAAATCAAATACAAGAACGTGTTGAAAATAATACATCTTAATTGGGGGTGTTGAAGGAAGGGAGGAGTGGTGGTGTATACTGGTGTGGAATCATCTTTTTGCCTTGTGCTGACCACCAGTGGTCTGCCGGTTCACAAGCCACCCTCCGCAGCTATTTTCCATGGAAAGTTCATTCCTTCTGTTGTCTTCGACATGTAAAAAGAACCTCCACTGCTGAGTCATCTTGGCCTAGATATGCATGCTGTCAAAGGTTTTAGCTTTGAACTGCCATGCATTTAAAGGAGGTGAACGCACACCTCCGGTGATCCGCTTGAGAGAGCTTGGTTGCCAAGATGCATTTTGGCTTGCATGTTGAGCTCTGGTTTGTGTCCTTAAGTTCACATTTTAGTTGTGTTTTAGTGCTGTCCCTAGTTCACATTTTGTTCATGTTTTAGTTTTTTGCCAAAGCACTGTCATAGTTTGTGGTCGTTGTAGCAAATAATTTATTTTGATGCTTTTTTTACCCCTTTTCTTTTGACTTTACCTCTGTCCTTGTTCCTCTTTCTTTCAATGTGTTTCTGTTTCTGTGGCTATGCTCTCTCTTTCCTGTGCATGATGCATGTTCTCTGTATTTTGGATGGACCAGTGTGTAAGTTATACTTTTTTTCATCCCTATTCCCAGTCCTGGCTGACTGACTGACTCATTCATTAAAATTGTAATCTTTCATGTTTTCCCTGATGTGTTCATCCTGTCTCGAGGGTGGCATCTGGTGGAGGGCATGTGGCGTGCTGGTGTGACTGTGTGCACTTTACATGTGTGACCGCTGGCTCATGAGTACTTTTTATGTGTGTGCACACATATAAACATTTGATAGCGCTTGGATGTGCAGATATAAATGTCTGAGTGTGCGAAACTTAATATCCACCTCCATCTGTGAGTGTGTTCCTCTCCACCTCCTCTTGGGTGCTATGTGCTGTGTTCTGTTTCATCCATTCACAAGAGTATTGAAGTGAATGAGACGGGCTCTGTCATCTCCAGAGTGCACATCCTAGTAGACAATGTATTTGACTGATTATGAAGAGGTTGTATTGGTATACAGTATACAAACCGAACTAAACTTCAGTGTTCACTAACGTTTCTAAAAAAGAAAAAAAATGTATGCACCTGTGTTAGGGCTGCAGAATACAGCTGAATACTGCAGAATATTACAATTACTGCAAGATTTATATAATTTATTCTTCAGAATGAAGAAATATTTAGTATTTTGTAGGAGAGCAGGATTTGCTCAAGATGCTTAAGATTTGCTCTGATTTAATAAAATATTTTCTTTGGAAGTGCTGTCTAGAACAACGTGCAACCCTCTGAAATATAGAAATTGCATCCACCAATAATAACATTGTATGATGTTTTTGATTAAATTCTGCAGCCCCAACCTGTGTGTTCGTCTGTTTATGTTGTTGCATATATTTTGAAACTGAATTCCTTTCTGACTCCATCTAACTGACACTGTGGTTTAAAGTTGGTTTAATTCACCATTTGCAAAATATCTGCAAGTCCTAACTTCCATAGCTGCTCCTACTATGATGAAAAAACCTTCCAGATAAGCTCCACTATAATCCATCTGCAAATTACTGCAAGCGGTAATTGATTTTGCATAATACCATAAAAAAAAGTCTTACAGGTTTGCCAACCACACCATTTCCCATTTTACCATTAATCACCATTTCCCCATGCATCAGATTTGTCTACCAACCTATCTAGCATTATTGTACACTCCATAAAGGCTGCTCGTCTTTGCCCTCAGATGGGTGTGGGTGCAATTTCAGAACTCAGTTTTGGAGGAAATAAGCCAGTTAATAACTGGTGATGATTTCTTTAATATTGTGCAATCTGTGAACTGTGATTTGTGCATTGCATTCCATACAGTTCCTACTGCAAATAGTAGGCCCTGTCTGGAATGTCTTCTCAACCATCCAGGTGAACTAATTCTGAACTACTCCTCTGGTTGATAGATGTCAATTTAACGCTTGGTTCACACTTAAGACGTGAACCACAATATCAATATTATCCAGTTTATTGGCAAGAAAGGGAATAGATGGCACTGAATTTACCTCACTCTAATTTACATATTGGGCATTGAGGGGATACTCATTCAGAGTGACTGTAGGGAGTTAGCATAGGTGCGGGTTTAGTGTTGTGTGAAAAGATACTTGGATAAACATATTAAAGCTTCACTTTCACTCAGCTTTTCTTTTAGAATTCCACCATGCGCTCACCAAGGCTTCTCTATACACTCATCACTCATCCCACTAATATTGGAATAGATATGCTAAGAAAATGTATATCCCATTATTTATTTGATATAGACATTACAAAGTTGTGAGTAGTTACAGTTAATGTTACAAAACATTAGCTTAAAAATAAATATTTTTTTGTTTGTAGAATTGACCTTTTCAAATAGAGTGTGAGGTGAGGTCATAACTTATAGAATAAATGATGAAAATGTCAATAACATTTTTTGTTATTCCTGGAGCTTTTTTTTCTCTAATAAAACACTTTTTTATAGGATGTGGGTGCAGTGTTCTCCTAAAGAAAAGACTAATTTGGATTTGACAAGTGTGGGTTCCTCTAAAACTTTTAATAGCCTATTTAGTTTTCAAGGGCCAGAGTAGCTAGATAGTGTCAGCAATTTAAGTTTCTATTCCAGGATAAAACCTGTAGGGGGGAAGGGGGTCAGTTTAAACGGTTGGATGCAGGTCATTACTTGAATGCTGAAACTACAATGCATCCGGAAAGTATTCACACCCCTTTACTTTCCCCACATTTTGTTATGTTACAGCCTTATTCCAAAATGGATTAAATTCATTTTTTTTCTCATCAATCTACACACAACACCCCATAATGACAAAGTGAAAAAGGTTTTGTAGAAATTTTTGAAATTTATTAAAAATAAAAAACTGAAATATTGCATGTACATAAGTATTCACACCCTTTGCTATGACACTCAAAATTGAGCTCAGGTTCATCCTGTTTCCAGTGATCATCCTTGAGATGTTTCTACATCTTGATTGGAGTCCTCCCGTAGTAAATTCAATTGATTGGACATGACTTGGAAAGGCACACAGCTGTCTATATAATGTCCTACTGTTGACAGTGCATGTCAGAGCAGAAACCAAGCCATGATGTCAAAGGAATTGTCTGTGGACCTCCGAGACAGGATTGTATCAAGGCACAGATCTGGAGAAGGGTACAAAAAAATTTCTACAGCTTTGAAGGTCCCAAAGAGCACAGTGGTCTCCATCATTCGTAAATGGAAGAAGTTTGGATCCACCAGGACTCTTCCTAGAGCTGGCCGCCCAGCCAAACTGAGCAATCGGGGGAGAAGGCCCTTGGTCAGGGAGGTGACCAAGAACCCGTTGGTCACTCTGACAGAGCTCCAGCGTTCCTCTGTGGAGATGGGAGAACCTTCCAGAAGGACAACCATCTCTGCAGCACTCCACCAATCAGGCCTTTATGGTAGAGTGGCCAGACGGAAGCCTCTGCTCAGTAAAAGGCACATGACAGCCCACTTGGAGTTTGCCAGAAAGCACCTAAAGGACTCTCAAACCATGAGAAACAAGATTCTCTGGTCTGATGAAACCAAGATTGAACTCTTTGGCCTGAATGCCAAACGTCACATCTGGAGGAAACCAGGCACCTCTCATCACCTTGCGAATACCATCCCTACAGTGAAGCATGGTGGTGGCAGCATCATGCTGTGGGGATGTTCTTCAGCGGCAGGAACTGGGAGACTAGTCAGGATCGAAGGAAAGATGAATGGAGCAAAGTACAGAGAGATCCTTGATGAAAACCTGCTCCAGAGTGCTCAGGACCTCAGACAGGGGCAAAGTTTTACCTTTCAACACGACAACGACTCTAAGCACACAGCCAAGACAACGAAGGAGTGGCTTCGGGACAAGTCTGTGAATGTCCTTAAGTGGCCCAGCCAGAGCCCAGACTTGGACCCCATTGAACATCTCTGGAAAGACCTGAAAATAGCTGTGCAGCGACGCTCCCCATCTAACCTTACAGAGCTTGAGAGGATCTGCAGAGAAGAATGGGAGAAATACCCCAAATATAGGTGTGCGTAGCTTGTAGCTTCATATCCAAGAAGACTTGGGGCTGTAATTGCTGCCAAGGGTGCCTCAACCAAGTACTGAGTAAAGGGTGTGAATACTTATGTACATGCAATATTTCATTTTTTTATTTTTAATAAATTTGCAAAAATTTCTACAAAACCTTTTTTGCTTTGTCATTATGGGGTATTGTTGGTAGATTGATGAGAAAAAAAAGGAATTTAATCCATTTTGGAATAAGGCTGTAACATAACAAAATGTGGGGAAAGTGAAGGGGTGTGAATACTTTCCAGATGCACTGTATGTGCATCTGACATCAAAAAAGTTTTTAAAAGCATAAAAAGTTTTAAAAGCATTGCGAGCATATTGTAAGAACAAACTACCCAAACTCAGCAGAGGAATTAAGCTAGTTTTCAGTGGTAAAGGGGTGAATAGCCTGGAGGAGGCAAGTTTCATTCCTCCAGAGAGGAAACTAAGCTCTAAAACTGCATACTATCCATCTTTCTCACCTCGCGTCCATCTACTCAGTTCATTTTTGTCTGTACTTGTTAAAGGGATGGGTAGCTGATATGAGCGAGGGATAGCTGGAGGACAATGGAGAATGAGTGTGTTTTGCTCCTCTCTCCGTGGGTGGATAAATCCACCACCAGCGGAGACAACGAAAGAGAGAGAGAGAGAGAAAGAGAGACTTACAGTAGCCATGGAAACATGAGCGGTTGTGTTTTAGAAAGAGCTGAAATCTTTCATCCCCCCCCTCTTTCTTTCTGTGTGAAAGCCTGTCCGGCCAACATCTTTGGACCGATATGAGAAAAATATCATGAGGCCATTTTGTGCGGCAGCATGATGAAAGCCCTATTTATTCAACCGTGACATCTGGGAGCATCTCCTGCTATCATCTATTGTCTTCTCAGTGATGGCTCTCTGCATTTCTAACTCTTCGTGTCTCTTTCTTCTCCTTCTTTGATCCTCCTCATCCTCCTTGAATGCACGGCGCTCCCAAACTTCCTCTACTTTCTGATCCTCATCATTCCTCTCACTTTTTCTGCAACATCGATCTCTTTATTTCTCTGCATACCACTTCTTTTTCATCCCTTTCTTGTTCTTGTCTCTTTTATTCATCCCTGTCTATACACGCTAATGCCCCTCTCACTATGTCCGACCAACCTTTCCACTCTGTTTCACTGTTATTCTGTGTCCCCATCTCTTGCCGTTTCTCCTTTTCTCTCTTTATCATCTGTCTCTACTTTTTATTTTCTTTCCTTGTTCCCTCCATCCTGTCCAGCCTTCTATAGCGCGGCCCCCCTGACCTCAGCAGGCATCATCCCCATCATGCAGTCGCTGTGTCCAGACGGACAAAGGGACGAGTTTGGTTTCCTCCAGTACAAGAACTCCACGTGAGTTGGCTGTTATTATAAGTTAGCCGCTGAGGATATGCTACATGATTTTAACAATGTTAAATGAAAATTTACTTTTTCTTTCACCTTATTAGCTCATTTTCCTAGTCATATTATGATGCACCTGTTCAACCTCTTATGCTGAAAATTTTATTTTTTATACATTTTATATCAAAATATAATCATCTTAACTTCCTCAGCCAAGTTTTATTATTGCATCACCACATCCGAGCTTCAGTGCTTCAGTGTTGTTGACATAATTGTTGGTGGCAAGTAGTCCTCCATGGTAGAATGTAGACTAACATTAGCATCCAGTTCTCCATCGCTGTAATTCTCCATGTTTGTTATGGCACGGCAACTTTCGCAATATCCAAACAAATCCTAAAGGATCAAATCACATCCCTCCCTACATTTTGTCCCAGCCTAATATCCCGTTTTACCTGGAAATATGTCACATTACAGAAGCAAGATATGCTCTGAATAACTTTTTACATTGTCTTTAAAGCGTAATTATAGCCCCAACTTGACCATGTTGGCTGATTTTCAAGATCATGGAGACTCTGCATTGATCTATATAAAATAGGTCAAGTCACCACGGACAGTCATTACACATTATTATTTTGTCATTTTGTGTGTGTGTGTGTGTGTGTGTGTGTGTGTGTGTGGTTGGGGGTGCGTGTGTGTGGGTGGGTGGGAGGTGGGGTTAAGATCCAAATTGCTTGTTCCCCAATTGAGTCTACAACCAGACAAAGCCATCATGATTATATCAAACATTTTTGATGTTCACGACTCAAATCAGGACAGGTCTTAACATGTTCATGTAGTGTGAGCTAGTGAATGACAAAAACATTAAGTGTGTGTGCCTCGAAGATTGGAAACATGAGAAATTTGCAAATTTCAATTGTCAAGTGTGCGATGCCTTGTCTTATTCAAAGTAAACGATTATATTATTATGTAATCTGTTCTGAGCTCTGGAGGACTCTATGGCTGATGTTTGGTTGTCTAATATTAGTATACACACAGGATCACAGACACCCACATACATACGCCTGAAAACTTTAGCTTACTTCTGTAACCCCGGTTCTCTGAGTACCATGAGTGAAATGTCTCACTATGGGATATGCCCCCTCACATATTCACAGAAGCACTTGTACCATTACGCCAGGCCTGATTGACTGGCAGTCATGACCTCTGTGTCCGTGCCCTGCGCCTTATATATGACTGATGCAGCGTCACTTGTCATTCAAAACAAGCACACCTCTTCTCGCTTCACCCCAGCAGCAAGAAGGGCAGTCTGGTGAGACAGCTCACTCATGCTACTCAAAGAACCGGGGTTACAGAAGTAACCTAAAGTTCTATTTCATAGCATTCGTTTTGATGTCTCACTATGGGATATGGAGACTCCCGTATTGCCAGACAAGTTATCTCAATGACTGACCACCAGCCCCCTCCATGAATAAGTGTGTGGATGAGGCAGGTCCACTGAGGAACCAACACTCAGGACAGCATGAGCAAGGCTTGAAGATGTAACATCCAACTTATAAAACCTTGCAAATGTGAGGGGCAATGACTAGCTAGCTGCAGCACAGATATCCTGGATAGAGACCCCCCCTAAACAGGGCTAAGTACTCATACACAGTGTCCTGAAATGCGAACCTTAAATATTTCCTGTGTGGATGAGAAAATATGTGTCCTTCAGGTCGATCGATGTGAACTAATCCCTGGGCGTACCAAGCATATCGGCTGTGTGTGTGAGCATGTGAAACTTGTATCTCCTGAGATACAAGAGATATGAATGCCCCCCCCCTTCTTTGGGACCAGGAAATACCTCGAATAGAGACCCTCTAGCCTCTGCTGGTGTGGCACTATTCATATGCCGTTTTTGTTTAACAAGAGAGATATTTATTCCTGTAACGGGAAGCAATGAAGCCATTGAAACGAGGAGGCGCTGTGGTGAATTGAAGTCTGTAGCCAATGGCTATTGTCTTCAATACCCATTTTGACACCGTGCAAGTTTTCCAACTCTATGTGGGAAGATAGAGGTGAGTGAAGTTCTCTCTGATCTACACAATCACTGGGAACCTCTTTTAACGGTACGACGCTTCCCGTTAGCGGCTGACAATGGTCGGTACACCCGGGTGCTACTGTGCATGCGCGAACTGATAGACTCGGGACAGCCATCCTCGGCTTTTTCGCCCCAGGGAGGGCATTGGCCCCCTCTGGTAGTGTTAAAGGGGAAACACTATGTTTTGCAACTTTGTGTTTATCTTTTTCCCTTTTGAAAAAAATGCAATACTGCACCCTCAGCTGTGTGCCCGGATGTGTCACTGAATGAAAATTTGTTTTCACAGTGTGTGTGTGAGTGCTCATGAGACTTGAATGTGGATTTGAACAATCCCACATTTGAACTGAGTCTTGTCTCCTCTTGGCTGGGACGCACAAACTGAGCTCCGGGCCCACATGCCACCGAGAGAGAGGGTTGGCATTGGGGGATTCCTCCCCAGACACACTGGAACGCTGGACTGTCAGGGAACAGGGGATGGCTGGCACGTCCACTTTCCATGGGAGACAGAGCTGTAAAGCTTCATCTTCTTTTTTTCTTTGCCTTGCATCTCTTTTGCATGGAAGCTAGAGTGGAGCCAAATATGCCATCAGGCACAACTAGTATGTCCAAGATGTCCCCCTTCTCTTTATCCAACAAGTTTGTCAGATTGAGCCATCTTTGTCCTGCAGTACCAACACTAACATACACTTCCCCGTAGTCTGGACAGTGCATCGCTGGACACGCAGACAGATATCCGCAATCGTAATCTCATCCCACACAGAAGTGTCGGGTACCTAGGTCATGTCATCGAAAAGCTCCGCTTGGTAGGCAGACAACATGGAGGTGATGTTGAGTGCTCTCACCGTCAGGGCTGCCACCTTGTAAGCTCGCTCAGCCATGGCGGACTGGAAGCGGTCGGCTCTGGCGGTGGTCTGGATGATGTAGCCGACAGCCGTGGGTGGAGGTGGGCTGCCACCAGTGGCTCCATGGGCGACATGCAGGCCATGACATGTTTATCCATCCCCTCAAAATCCAGGGAAGATGCTCCTTGAATGGGGGTCTTGCTGGAGTATGAATTTTCTTTCCATGAGACGGTGACTTCTTCCAGGAGCTTGGCGAACACCGGAAGAAGCTGTCTCGTGGACCGCTTAGCCTAGGGCAATTTCTCCCTTCATAGCGGGACCGGAGAGTCTCCACAATGACAGTGGGCCATGGGATTCCCAGTCTCTCTGCAGGGCATTTACACACGTCGTGCATGTCAGTGCTAGGTGGAGGCTGAGCAGCCTCACCCTCGCCTTTAGCAGCAGACAGGCATGGAGAGCTGGGAATCTAAGCCGGGGGAATGAAGGAAGAACTATCCTCGTCGTCCTCCTCCGACACCTGAAAATCTTCGCTCTCTGATTCTCCGTCCTCCTCAACCACACTGAGCTGGGGTTCCTCAGGGGTGGGACCAGTGAGAATAGAGTCCTTATCCGAGAGGCTAGCCTGGTGGGCAAGTCTTCAGCAGGGGCTCTTAGCCATGAAGTGAGCGCAGTGAGCGCACGAGCCACGGTTGAAGCGGCTTGGGCATGTTCCAGCCCGAGACACGTGGAGCAGACCTGGTGTGTGTCTTTGCTTGAAATTTTGTTTCCGCAGGTACACAGGTGGGGGGAATCACCTTGCTCCAAGGTGGGAAGCACCTTGGCAGCTGTATTCATTTGGCTGGCATGCTAAATTTAAAATAATTATCTGGAGTGAAAATCTCGTTAGCTAGTTCCAACGATGGGCAAGGGGTGACCCAGATAGCAAAATTGCTGTAGCCCGGACCCGTCCCACACCTGACACTTTCATCCAGCCCACATACCACGTGGAATGATGGCACTTGGGTGGTCCGCTCCTGTTTGCCAGATCTGGGCCAGAACCAAGCCATAGCAATGCTGCATGTGCCACATATTTGTCAAAGGTGGCCCATATTTGTTTTGTGATATTTGGGCCATATTCACCATGTACCACACGGACCACTTCAGGGTCACATCCAGATTACATGTTGCTGAGAGCACTGCATCTTTGCCAAAAAAGGCCCACATTTGATTTGGCAAATTTGGGCCATATTTGCTATTATACATGTGGGCAACTTCAGGCTCACATCTATTTTGTCAGGGCCAGAAGAAAGCCATCAGTGCCACATCATTGCCTGAAGTGGCCCACATCCGGATGCTATCTGGGGAGGTGACCGCAGGTTCCTGGTATCATTAGCTTGCTCAGAGTAGCAAAGTTAACGTGCTAGCTAGCTTGTAGAAGCAGAAATACTACACTGTTTCGGGACAGGCCAGAGTAAAAAGCTACCAATGGTGAAGGCAGTCGTACCGGTATCTCAGCGGTTAGTGTCCAGTGACAGAGGTGTCTGCTCTGGTCTGAGGACTGTTTAGTTTAGATACGGGTGAGATTAGCTTGCTTCTGAAGTGAGAAGAGGTGATGGAATGATGAGTCATCTTCTTCTTCTTCTTCTTCTTCTTCTTCTTCTTCTTCTTCTTCTTCTTCTTCTTCTTCTTCTTCCAGGTGGCAACTAGCGTTTAAGGTGCATTACCGCCACCTACTATGCTGCAGTGTGGGCCAGAGTACTAAAGGATGAATGGCAAGAAAAACAAAAAAACAAACAAAAAACAATAATAATAATAATAATAGCACTAGATCCGCTTCATTATGCCAATTTCTTTTAAGAACACAAACAATGGTTTACACCCCCCCCAAAATTGAATAAATTCTTAAGATTAAATACTTCCACCCCAAACGTCTTGAGTTCCTTCTTCAGTTTTTCTTTATGTGTTGAGTATTTCTGGCAGTGACAAATACCATGCTCAACAATTTCTTCTGATCCACATTCACAAAGTCTTGATGGATGCTTCCCTAATAGGTGCATTGTTCCATTTAATCCTGTGCGTCCTAACCTCAATCTTGAAATGACTGCTTGTTCCCTAGAATTTTTCCCTACTGATATCCTCTCTCCCACTTTTGGTTTTAATTCATACAAATGACGGCCTTGTTTCCCTCATCCCATAACTTTTGCCAAGCCATCATGATTTTGCTCTTTATTATTGTTTTAATTTCAGCTTTGATGAAGGGCACCTTCATGACTCTGTCCTGCTTCAGGGCTTGTTCAGCCAGTGAATCCATCATGTCATTCCCCTCTACCCCTATGAGCTGGAATCCACATAAACCGAACTGCTGTCTCTGCTTGATGTAGTCAGAATAGTATCTCATAGATTTCGTGGATGATATCTGGTCTGCACTGAGATGACATGGACTATAATGATACCAGAGCTGACAATGAATCTGAACACAGTATGACCTTTTTAAGCTTGTTTTGCTCTATCCACTGTAATACCAATGCAATAGCCAATATCTCAGTTGTATATACTGTTAAGTGATCTGGTGTTCTTTCTTTGATATGTATGTCTAACTCTGGGATAACATAAGCAAGTCTTGTGTTTCCTTTTATAGGTTCCTTTGATCCATCTGTATATATTGGAGTGAATGACTGATGCATTGTGTTTAATCTGCTGTCCACTATCTCTGCCCAATTACCTATTCCTTTCACTCTTCATTTCTTCTTGAATATAGAAATCTAATATCACAGGGGGAAATAACCATGGCGGAGTCACCGGGAATGGCACTGTGGAGCAACAACTTCTCCCATGTAATCCCATTTCTTCAGCTACTTTATTTGCTGCCCAAGCAAAACATTCTCCCTTTGCTTTCCTACTTTCTCAACAAGGTTTGAGGGCCTTCACAGTAGGATGGTCTTCCCTATATGCCCTTGTAGATTTGCCCAGTAGTTTACCATCCTCTGCTTATAGCTTAGAGTCAGTGGCATCTCTCCCATTTCCACTTGAATGGCTATATTAGGGGAAGTCTTAATAGCCCCACAGCAAAACCTAAGTGCCTGAGTTTGTATCACTTTGAGCTTTTTTTTTAAATTAAAATTTATTTCTGATTTTTCCCTTTTTCTCCCAATTTAGTGGCCAATCGATCCCTATTTTAATTCAAACACCCACCCTCGTAATGCATGCGTTCGCCAACTGCATCTCTCCGGCCAACAGTTTCGAAGGAGACACCTCCCCACTTTCGTGACAAGGCGAATCCAGGCCGAACCACTGCTTTTTCCGACACACAGAGACGCAGATTCATGTGACGAATACAAGCCGACTCCGCCCCCCTCCCGAAGACAGTGTTGCCAATTATCGCTGCTTCATCGAGTCCGGCCATAGTCGGATCTGACGAGACCGGGTAGCGAACTCCGGTCCCCAGTGGGCAACTGCATCGACACAAAGCTGATGCTTAGACCGCTACACCACCGCGGACTTACTTTGAGCTTTTTTAATTGTGATTTTGCTGCTGACCTGTACACTACACTTACAATAATCAAACACTGATCTTATTAACGCAACATAAATCATCATCAAAGTGCTCCTATTTGCTCCCCATTCTGACCCTGTCAAACATCTCACTACACTGAGAACCATCTTGCATTTTTTATGTATCTTATTAATATGATCCCTCCAGGTCAGTTTTGTGTCAAATAAAAACCCCCAAAACCAAAAAGTCTTTACTTGCTCTAAGTGCTCCCCATACATCTTTACACCTGCTTCCCTTATTTTCTTCCTACTAAACACCACAACCTTTGTCTTTTCTACAGAAAAAATTAATCCCCATGAGTGTGAACATTTCTCTACCACGAAAATCGCTTCTTGAATCTTCCCTCTCAGTAGAGCTAAATTATTCCCCCTCTTCCATAAAGCCCCATCATCAGCAAACAGTCACTTCCCAATGGCATAATTTATATCAGCAAATACGTCATTAATCATAATAGAAAAAAGGATTGGGCGGATAGCACTGTCCTGAGGAGTTCTGTTATCTACCCTGTAATTATTACATAATGCTGTTGAATAAATCTATCAAATCAAAAAAGCTTGATCCAATTAAAAGTTCTTCTAGTTATTCCCATTTTTCCTAACTTGATCAACAATCCCTCTTTTCATACCATATCATAAGCTTTCTCTATTTCAAAGAATACTGCCATCACTGATTCATTATTACCTTGGGCTTTTCTCATTTCAGTTTCCAGACAAACTACTGGATCCATTGTTCCTCAACCTTTCCTAAATCCACTCTGATAAGGGGATAATAACCCTTTAGTTTCTATATAAAATGTCATTCTCTCTATAATCATCCTTTCCATTATTTTCCCTACATGTGAAGTAAGTGCAATTGGTCTGTAGCTTGTTGGACTTGTTGGGTCCTTTCCTGGTTTTATTATGGGTATAATGACAGCCTTGTTCCAACTGGTAGGTAACCTTCCCTCTTCCCAAACTTTATTATATGTTTCTAGAAGCTTCATTCTGTCTGAGTTCCTAAATGTTTTAGCATTATATAACATATTTGATCTTTCCCTGGAGATTTCTGGCCAGTTTTTGCTATAGCTCTCATTTCCTGTATAGCAAAAGGTGCATCCAATGCACTTGTGCTCTCCTGATCTTGCAAAACATCTGAGTATTCTTGTCTAGTTGCTTCCCTCCCTAGTTTCCCCTCCTCTGTTAGATTGTTATAACTATGGATTTTGGTGAATGTCTTAGCTAATATTTCTGCTTTATCTTCCTTTGACATGGCTCATCTCCCTCTACTAGTACTGGGTACTGCCACTCTCTTCTGATTCCCCTCATCTTTCTTATCATTCCCCAGACATCACCTGTAGGTGTTGATCTACCTAGCTTGTTACTTCTTGTCAATTTCTTTTCTTTGCTTCCTTCACAGTTTTCCTTGCTTGTGCCTGTGCCCTTTTATATTCAATTAGTTTTTGGAAATTATGGGTTCTTTTTAATACTTTAAAATCGCTGTTCCTTCCTTTAATGGCTTTACTGCATTATTCAGTCCACCACGGGACTGCCTTCCTCCAAATTTTCCCTTTGCTTCTGGGAATTGATAGATTTTCTGCTTTTAGTACAATTTCCCTAAACTTTCCATCAACTTGTTCTATATCCTGACTCAGGTCTATGTCATTACATTCCCTCTCACATAAATATTCGAAGTGATCCCTCTTTGCTTTACTAAATATCCACCTTGGCTCTCTTTTCTCCACCCTTATTTCCTGGTCTGTCTCTATTTTACTAAATATTGGCTAATGGTCACTACTGACTGTTGAGTCTTCCCATAATTCCCACTCACATATCCCTGCCACCTCTCGTGATACCAGTGTTAAGTCTAGTGCTGAGCTGTTACCTGTGTGTACATCTATCCTTGTCCCTCACCCATCATTAATGCACACCAAGTTATTATCCTCCAACAGTTGCTCAATGAATTCCCTGTTTGGATGTCTTTTTCCCTCCCCATAACATGCTATGTGAATTAAAATCCCCAACCCAAAAGATATGATTTGTAACTGTCCTTGGATCTGCTTTAACTTGTTTATATCTACTTTTCTGCAAGGGTTATAATAATTTATGATGGTGAATTGACCTTCATTTGTTCATATTTCTACTACTACATATTTCCCCTCTGTCCCTTTTCTAACAAACCTAAATGGTACATTTTCCTTAATAAATGTCGCACACTCCCACCTGTCCTCTCTTCCCTATCACACCTCACAGCAGTATAGCTGAAAATTCTAAAATCAAGATTTGGTTTTAACCATGTCTCTTGTACACAAACAACTTCCGGTGTCCATGATAGTTGGTCAATAAAGTTTTTAAATTATTGTCCGTTTACCACCAAGCTTTATGCATTCCACTGTAATAAAATAATCACACTTGTGTTAACCAACCTATGCTGACTCTTGGCTTCCCTGAGGTGAGAAATGACCTCAGTGTGAGCACTGAGGTCATTTCTCACCTCCTCCCATGTCAGTTCACTAATATTCAGATGGTTTGCTGCAGCTTTTACTATTATTTGTATTCTTTTTGTTTTTGATTTTGTTTCCATTGTAGTATTTATCATTCCTGCAATGAAAGTGACTAATCTCTTGAGATCAACCCACACTTTACCTACTTTACCCCCTTTTGGCTCTTCCTGCTGTCTGTTATGTTGGCTACCATTTGTGTCTCCTGTCTCCCTCCCTCTCCTCTGGTTCACCATCTTGACCACTTCTGCATATGTGGTCTTGTTTTGCACTCTGACCTGTTGAATCTCTACCTCCCTTTTCATGACTTCACATCCTCCATATGCCACACTATGATTGCCTCCGCAATTGCAACCTTTTGGTTGCTTTCTTTTCCCATACTGTCCATACTCATGAGCCTCACCACATCTAGCACACCGTCTTCTTCCTTTACATGTCATAGCAGTATGTCCAAATCTCTGACAATTAAAACATCTTACAGGTTTTGGCACATACTCCCTGACAGAGTAGGTCATGTATCCTAGCACCACTTTCTGTGGGAGAATTTCTTCATCAAACTCCAACAGTATGCTTTCGCTATCTGTCCTCACCCTTTCACTGAACACATGCAACCTCCGTGCTTCCTTCAGCCTCCCACCTTTCAAATTTGCTTTTATTTCATCCATGGTGACTTCAACTGGTATTCCCCATATCACTCCCTTATTTCACCTGTTTCCCTTCTCAACGCAGCTAGCACTCATTACTTTATACTTTCCTGCCTCTTTCATCCTATAAGCCCTTTCTCTGCTCTACACACAATCAACACATTCCCATTGCTCAACATTTTAGCCAGATTAACCTCACCAACCTGATTTTTTTAGTATCATAGTTAACTTTACTGGGCTCATACGTTTAACACCATTCCCTTCGCTGAACCTGAGTATCACCTTGATTTTTAATTCATTCATTCATCATCAGCCACTTCTCCGGGGTCAGGTCGCGGTGGCAGCAAGCTAAATAGGGCACTCCAAATGTCCCTCTCCCCAGCAACGCCCTCCAGCTCCTCCTGGGGGATCCCAAGGCATTCCCAGGCCAGACTGGACATGTAGTCCCTCTAGCAAGTTCTGGGTCTACCCCGGGGTCTCCTCCCAGTTAGCTGTGCCCGGTAAACCTCCAAAGGAAGGCGCCCAGGAGGCATCCTAATCAGATGCCCGAACCACCTCAACTGGTTCCTTTCGACGTGAAGGAGCAGCATCTCTAGTCCAAGCTCCCTCTGGATGTCCAAGCTCCTCACCCTATCTCTAAGGCTGAGCCCAGACACCCTATGCTTGAAACTCATTTCAGCCACTTGTATCCATTATCTCACCCTTTTGGTCACTGCCCAAAGCTCATGACCATAGGTGAGGGTTGGAACGCAGATTGATTGGTAAATTGAGAGCTTTTCCTTCCAGCTTAGCTCCCTCTTCACCACAACGGCCCGGTACAACATTTGCATTACTGCTGATGCTGCACCAATCCGCCTGTCAATCTCCTGCTCCATCCTACCCTCACTTGTGAACAAGACCCCGAGATACTTGAACTCCTTCACTTGAGGCAACAACTCATCCCCAACCCAGAGGGAGCAATCCTCCATTTTGTGGTGGAGAACCATGGCCTCAGACTTGGAGCTGCTGACTCTCATCCCAGCCATTTCACACTCAGCTGCAAACCGCCCCAGTGCGCACTGGAGGTCGCGTTCTGATGAAGCCAACAAAACCACATCATCTGTGAAGAGCAGAGATCAATTCTGAGGTTCCCAAAATGCGCCTTGAGATCCTGTCCATGGAGGAAAATGAATTCACGTTGATTTTATTTCCCTCATCCCCCATTTCACCACTACTTCCCTCAAAGCTAGTCACTTTCCTAAGTTTCCTCACACCAACTTCGGCAGAGTTATTTCCTCGCTTTTTCCTTGATCTCTGATTCCAGGCTAACTTCCATACTGTCCTCAATCTCAATTCCCTCTGAATCTCCCCACTCTAGCCCATTCACAGCATAGCTGTGCCCACCCTCCGTAGCTTTCGCTGCTCTGTCAGGTCTTCCCATGTTTACCAGAGAAATCCCTCTTCTCCGATTTCCCAATGTCAACCTCCGTTTCTTCTCAGATTCATCGAACAATTCCCTATTTCTATTCACCTGTAAACTTTTGACCACTTACAGCTATGTATAACATTTTAAAGACCACCGCACCACACTTCTTTCGCTCTCCGAATCCTGTCGAAGCATTGAACAAAAGCGTCTGAATGAATGACAAGTGACGCTGCGCAGGGCCCTGACGCAGACGTCATGACTGCCAGCCAATCAGGGCTGGCGTAATGGTACAAGCGCTTCTGTGAATACGCGAGGGGGCGTATCCCATAGTGAGACATTGAAACGAATGCTATGAAAGAGAACTCAGAAACAGCATACCAACAGACAGAGAAACATGCCAAACGGTCGATACACACACACACACACGCTCAAAGTCCATATATTTATTACGTTTAATGATGCTAATGGCCTAACCGTGTTTCCAAACCGCTTCAGAGAGGAAGGAAAAAAGGAGGACGGTCATCAGCATCTGCAGATGCAGGTAATGACCAATTAATCTGGCCGCCTGTCCAGTGCAGACTCTTCTTGATCTTGAAAATATGTCATCGTAGCCAAATCAGAGTTATAATCGGGCCTGTAAATCTTAGTGTTTTCACGGCCTAAGGCTCATCGGTGTGTTTATACAACCATGAACATTTTGGGGTCCGTTAGCCATAGGTATTCCCAGAGACTGTATGCATTATATGAAGTTTGTTCTGAAATCTCGTCTTTCAGTGTGACCCAGTTGCTGGACCAGATCAGTGAGGTGGTGGAGCAGAACCACCTGTTTACCGCTGACCGGCCCGGTTTGGGTCAGGAGCTGGAGTCCCTACAGCAGCACCTAGAGAGCCTGAGCTCCACCTCCTCACCGCTGGACCACTACTACAACAGCACCCAAGGTCTTGCTAACAAGAATTGGATGGGTGCACTGCAAAGGCTTGTCTGTCTTAACACGTCTTTTATACTAGACTTGTACTAGTTGGGTGACAATTTTCTAAAAAGTAGCGACAATCATGTCTAAATAGTGTGCTGCCTTCCTCCCTACTGCCTATAAAGGCAGCTGTAATGGGTAGGTAGCATTTTAACTGAAATAGACCACCAAAGTGTTGTTGTCATCTCAGAACCTGCAGATTACTTCAGGGAAATGACAGATTTCAGCTTTATGCAATGGAAGGGAGGTAATGAGAAAGCAACAGAGTACATGAGAGACAGTTAACCAGTTAACCAGTGAGTTAACCAGCAAGTGAGAGACAGAAACAGAAAGAGCAAGAGAGTTTCAAGATACTAACAAAAGAATAAGATGTAGGCCTATCTGTTTTAGCTGACACAGGTTGAGTTGTAAATCTGTGTGTGTGTATGTGTGTGTGTGTTTGTGGTTCTCTTGCAGGATTTACGTTGGCCAGCGTGTTGAAGAATCAGTCAGTTTTCCACCAGTTCCTGATCAGGAACCTCTCGCTGTCCAATAACATGGCCAGCCTTCTGCTGGACACACCCATCAGTCTGAGAGAGGTCGGCTTTTCCCTGCTTTTCACTGTCTAGCTCAATTTGTCTCACTTTAATTCTAAATTTCATATTAAAGGTTTTCCAAATTCAAAAGAATAACCAAGGCTTGAATACAGAAAGATTTTAACACTCTCTGCAGTTGCACAAAATATGATTTTGCTCGTTTGGAATGCTTCTTAGTTTACGTCTTTTTACATGAACTCTGATTTTTCTGAGTCCTAAAACATACAACATCGAACTGTGACTTCAAGGTCAAACACAAAGGAACCAACTTATTTTCAAAATTATTGGTGTAACAGAAATTGACATAAAGGGACCATAAATGTATTTAATAATTTATTTTGTTGAGGTAGGCTTTAATTTTTGGTCATGCATTTTATTTATTTATTTATTTATTTTGCTTCTTTCTGGCTACAACTGCAGCCATTAATCAGTCTCTTTTGCCAATAATTCATTATGTAGCTGTGCAATTTAATCACTGGACTTAAAGCTGCAGTAGGCAATAGTATTTCATTATAATTTTGGTCGAAATAACTAATTTTGACTATTGCATGTCACTAACAATAATTAATTGAAGGGTTCCTTTAAAAAAATGTGTGTCTGCGAGTGCCCTGCTCTTTGTGTGTGTGTGTGTGTGTGTGTGTGTGTGTGTGTGTGTGTGTGTGTGTGTGTGTGTGTATATATATATTCTTTTTTTTAACCTGGACCCAGTTTGAATCAAACAACCAATCAGGGTTAGCTATTACATAACTAGGCAATCACAGTGACTCTGTACAAACATCCGGGTTCTACATGTCTTGGTTCGGCACACATGCAGAAGTTGTGTCAAGAGCTATGGCAACTTGTAGTACATTTCCAATACCACCTTTGCCTGCAACAGCGTATAGTACAAAACAAGCCAAAAGAAGGAAAAACTTGGAGGAGAAGAGAGAGAGAAAGAAAGCACTAAATAAAAAGAGAGATCAGACAAGGGTCAACACCAGAGAGGCATTTTCAAGATGGCGAGAGCTGTGGGATTGTAAGAGGCTGAAGAGCGATGCGGAGTGATATGAGGCAGCAGAGCGAGAGGCGGAAGGTTTTACATTGGCATGTTCATGTTGCCTATTGCAGCTTCAACAGAATTTAGTTTATACATTTACATTTTCAGGGCGACATGGTGGCAAAGTGGTTTGCGTGGTCACCTCACAGCAAGAAGGTCCTGGGCTCGATCCCCAGGGTAGTCATACCCTGGTGGTCATCCCGGGTCGTCCTCTGTTTGGAGTTTGCATGTTCTCTCTGTGTCTGCATGGGTTTCCTTTGGGTGCACCGGTTTCCTCTCACAGTCCAAAGACATGTAGGTCAGGTGAATTGGCCATTCTAAATTGTCCCTAGGTGTGTGTGTGTGTGGGGGTGGGGGCCTGTGATGGACTGGCGGCTTGTCCAGTCCAGGGTGTCTCCCCGCCCGCTGCCCAATGGGATAGGTTCCAGCATCCCCGCGACCCTGAGAACAAGATGAGTGGTTCGGATAATGGATGGCAGTTACATTTTCACTTACTTATTTAGCACATGCGTTTATCTGAGGTGACTTATAAGAGAGTCAGCACTTAGCAGGTAAATTTGTATACCTCTAACAGACATCATATAGTGCTACATAGTAATGGTATCATAGTATTACTTTATGAGGTTTATGATTCCTTTGTGAGGTTGCTGTAGTACATTTACAAAATAGTAAACATATGATAATACTATGTGAAGTATTAGTAGCGTATGTGCTACATAGTAATCATATAATGATAGTACTACTACGCATATGAAAGTGTAGTAGGAGTAGTACTACTATATCTGCTGCATATCATGAGGAAGAGTGCATGTCAATTGTGTTTAGTGTAAGCGTGCCTTTTGAGAGTTAGGTTACAAGTAGATGGACTGTGCCATATATCAGTGTAACAGAAATGACACTGAGAGATGCCTGCACTAGACATCATATGTGATGTCTAGTGCAGGCACAACAGTTTAAATCTACAGTACTGGTCTTTAAGTAAGTTAAGGGCACAGTAGTCATCGTTATCACCAATAATAATATTAAGTGATTCATATTAGCTGGAAAGTGCCACTAGTCATGGTCAAGTCAAGTCAAGTCAGTTTTATTTGTATAGCTCAATATCACAAATTACAAATTTGCCTCAAGGGGCTTTACAGCAACTCAACATCCTATCCTTAGACCCTCACATCAGATAAGGAACAACTCCCTAAAAAAAATGGTAAGATTTTTTTTTTAGTTTGTTACGCCAAACAGCAGCTCAAAATGTGTAATATGAAAGGTAAAATATCAATAAGCTCATTATTCCATCCATCCATTATCCAAACCGTTTATCCTACTCAGAGTCACAGTATGCTGGAGCCTATCCCAGCATGAATTAACTTGAGAAAAATGATTGATAAATTGTGCTTAAGTTAACCTATATCAACCAAAGCAATTGTATCATCTGTTTTTCATCTTATCCATCCATCCATCCAGCCATCATTCAAACGCTTATCCTGCTCTCAGGGTTGTGGGGATGCTGGAGCCTATCCCAGCAGTCATTGGCTCCCTCCTGAAAACCATCCACTTCCCTTTGGTTTCTGTCCAACCTGTTACTCTCTCCATTATCTTGGCTGACACGGTCCACTCTTGTCTTTGCTTTTTAAATATTTTTTCCCTGACAGGCTTGAAATGTGTTGTGTGTTGTGTTGTGTTGTGTGTGTGTGTGTGTGTGTGTGTGTGTGTGTGTGTGTGTGTGTGTGTGTGTGTGTGTGTGTGTGTGTGTGTGTGTGCATATACACTTGTTGGCTACTTTATTATGTACACCAACCTGCTTAAGCAAACATCCTGCTCCTCCAGACATCACATCACATAGCCGTGCCTAAGTAAATAAACCAGACCAGGGCATCTGGGTAGTGTAGCGGGCTATTCCATTGCCTAGCAACATGGGGATCGCTGGTTCGAATCCCCGTGTTACCTCCTGCTTGGTCGGGCGTCCCTTCAGACACAATTGGCCGTGTCTTTGGCTGGGAAGCCGGATGTGAGTATGTGTCCTGGTCACTGTACTAGTGCCTCCTCTGGTCGGTCGGGGCACCTGTTTAGGGGGGAGGGGGAACTGGGGAGAATATCGTGATCCTCCCTCGCGCTACGTCCCCCTGGTGAAAATCCTCACCGTCAGGTGAAAAGAAGTGGCTGGCAACTCCACATGTATTGGAGGAGGCATGTGGTAGTCTGCAGCCCTCCCTGGATCAGCAGAGGGGGTGGAGCAGTGACTGGGACGGCTTGGAAGAGTGGGGTAATTGGCCGGATACGATTGGGGAGAAAAGGCGGGGAAAAAACACACAGACCAGATTGATAGGTTCATTTACTGTTCCACTATATGTTTGAATGGATGAGACAATTGATCTGTTTGACCTTGAATGTGGTATGATTGTTAGTGCCAGACGTGGTGGTTCCAGCTGTCCTCTTGGGATTTTGATGCATTCACAGTGTCTGTAGTTTACTGAGAACAGTGGGATGAGAAAAAGAAACAAACCATCAGTGACAGTTACTTGGACTAAAGTGCCTTGTTAATGAGAGATCTAAGGTGGACGACAAGACTCATTCAAGCTAATAGAAAGGCCACAAGGATGCGAATAACAGAGAAGAGCGGTGTGCAGAAGGGCACTTGTGTTTAACACAACTTGTTAAACAGAGCAGAAGATGGGCTAAAGCAATGAATAGCGGGTAAACACTCCCGTCAGCCCAGAATAAGAAGACGGTGCTTGTATAATCTGACACGGTGGTTCCAGAAACATGATTGTCACTTTAGTCTACTCCAATGGCCTGCAAAAACTCTACATCTTAACCTTCGGGAGATGAGATGGAATGGAACGCAGAATGTCTCCATCATTTTTTAAATGTATGCCTTGAAGAAATCATTGTACTTAATAAATTGGCAAGTGTGTGTGTGTGTTTGTCAATGTTTGGAATATTAACATACTTATTTGACCTTTGTGCGTGTGTATGTGTGTGTGTGTGTTGGAGGGGGGTTATGGTGTGTGTACACATTTTTTCTCATTGATGGTCACGTGCACATACTTAACCTTGTCACGTGCGGGGGCCAACTAGATGAAAGATACAAAAGTGTGTTGTCTTGGTACACTCCAAACGGCCTGTAATACCATTTTGTAGAAAGTGGTCACCTATAGACTCCAAATGGGCATTTTGGAGATCCGTGTATATATATAAATAATAAGAATAATGTAAAGTGCTCACATTTTGATGCCATTTAATCAAATTTAAAGAGGCAGGGGCACCCCGGTGACTCACCTGGTAGAGCGCGTACCACATACGGCTGAGTCCTTACCGCAGTGGCCTGGGTTTGAATCCAGCCTGGGCTGCCTTTTGCTGCATGTCATCCCTTCTCTCCCCCCTGCCTTTCCTATCTATCTCGACTATTGCCATCTAATCCAGGCAGGAAATGCCAAAAAAAAAATGTAAAAAAAAAATTAAAGAGGCAACTGGTAATACTTATGCCAATACTAGCTCCAGTGAGTCTGAGGCTCAAGAGACAAAGCCAAAGGAAGTTATTTTCACTCAAATACTGATTTCTGTTTTAGGCAACATTAATTTAACAGCGTGTTTTGAGTTTCTGCCAATTCATTTCGGTAAACCTCAGGTTACAACAGGCACTTCAGCAAAACTGCCTTTCTGTTACCTGTCTGGGGAGACCACACCAACACACTAGATATTCAGTAGTGTGCAACAGCTGCAGCCATTTTAGCCTGGGACATTTTTGGCCTTGGGCTCAGAAATCAGGGGTTCATCTCAAAGGGTTAACTATATGTGCATACAGTTTAAAGAGGTAGCAAGAGTAGGAAAAAGAGAAACATATTTTCTCAAATCACTCTTTTCACATGAAAATTGTAGGTATACCACCTTCTGTTTGGTATGTATGCCAGAGATGGTGCGGCAGGACACAGCTTGGTTCATGGGGCAAAAGATTACGGGCACAAGCCTGGAGACCATGTCCTACATTATGAGGTAAATTATTACAAATGGACACACATACACGCACTTTCTCTCACTCAAACACACACATACAAGTTAAGCATGCACACACAAATGGCTCAGAGACAGTTGAAACCCATCTTTCCAACATAACAGTTCTATCAACTTGTTTGACAACATATTGGGGGGAAAAGCATCCACAGAGTATTTTGTTTTCAGTTGTGATTGTTTCTTTTCCTTCCTTCTATCCAGGAGAAGTTTCTCGGGGGGTTACATAGTCTGGATGGAGGCCTTATCAACAAAGCTTTGCATGACCCCACCAAAGCGTCCCACCGGCAGGCTCTGCTCAGACTCCTGTCGCAGGCTTTGGGCCTGCAGAGAGTTGGAGGAAACCAGAGAAGTGACCCGCAGGGGCTGAAGGATGTGGAGGTATACCAAATGAATCAGGCTCCATGTCCATCAGGAAGCTCTTTTTACTGCACCCACTTTCTTCTTTTTTAGTTCCAATCGAAAGGGTTCAGGGTTGAAAGGCTTATCTGTTGGGACACCTGGAGCTTTCATAAACAATAGGCGGATGTAAATGCAGAAAATGTCTGATTATGCGCCACAGATTTTGGCTCAGCGCTGTCTCTCATTGCTTGGAAGGCTTATGCACAAAATCCCATATGCTTATTCTTCTCCAAATACAGGTTTTCACTTCTTCACTTGACTCGTTCCCTCTTTACTTTCAGTTTTCCATTTTGTTATATTGGTAACTCTTAACTTGATAATTTTTTTCTAGAAATATTTTTACCAGCTGGTACAGATTCTCAAAATTGTGCTCCTGTTCATTCTGGTGCTGTGCTCCTATCACTTTGCATTACACACACACATGCACACACGCACGTGCACGAATACGGGCACACACACAAAGCTTGTCTGCTCTTGTTGCCACATGCAGAAAGATTGTAGATATTATTCACTTGGCTTGCAGCAGTCAAACCTAAGCTATGGGAAAATATTTATTTTTGTCAGTTTTGTTTTTGTAAGATAGTAAGTCTATGTTCCTCTATTATTGATTAACTGGCTAATTTTCCTAATTAATTTTCAATTTGCCATCAGTAATCACCCACTGTACCATCAACAATTCACATAATATTTTCAACCAATAATGATCATACTACTACTTTTGGCTGCTCCCATTAGGGGTCATCACAGCAGATCATCCGTTTCCATCTCTTCCTGTCCTCTACAGCTTCCTCTGTCACACCAGCCACCTGCATGTCCTCCCTCACCACATCCATAAACCTCCTCTTTGGCCTTCTTCTTTTCCTCTTGCCTGGAAGCTCCATATTTAGCATCCTTCTCCCAAAATCCTCCAAACCATCTCAATCTTGCCTCTCTTGCTTTGCCTCCAAACTGTCCAACCTGAGCTGTCCCTCTAATATACTCATTCCTAACCCTGTCCTTCTTCGTCACTCCCAATGAAAATCTTAGCATCTTCAACTCTGCCACCTCCAGCTCCACCTCCTGTCTTTTCATCAGTGCCACTGTCTCCAAACCATATGTAACCCCTTTTTCACTGGCGGGCAACACCAAGCACATTTAAACAAGACAAAAGCCTAATGCTACCAGTTACTAAAGTGTTACAATACAAATCAATAGCGCAACCGGATCCTGAGTTCTCAGCGGTGGAATGGTGAGCTGGCTGAACCTCCTGTGTACTAGTAGGCTAGTGCCACTAATGACAATATTAGTGATAATTGATAATAGCAATAATTAACCAAGATAATAATAAATTTAGTAGCGCGGTGCCTCCACTGTGAAAATACTACACTTACCTAAGGCTAGTGAATGGTGTATCTTCCCAGAATTAAACAAACATGTGGTTAATGCAAATCTTATAACCCTGCTGTGTACTGAATTACTGTACAAGCTTATTACCAGCACTCTATAAGTAACCTAGGCTTTGCATATGCGGAAAATGAGCTGCCAATACACCCGAAATATAACTAATAATAATAGGATTCATTTGATAATACTAAGAGAGAGAGAGAGACAGAGAGACAGAGAGAGAGAGAGAGAGTACCACACGAGTGTAGTATTGTTGATTAAATAAACATTAATTGAAATTACACAGGGTGTGACAACCGGTCACAATAAACAGGAAGAAAGTATCAAAAGAACACAAAAATACCCAGCGCTTTCCGTTGGGGCCCATTGGTGCACATTAAAGCAGTTCTCTGAGCAGAGGGCAAGGCAGCCACCGCTACAATGCCCAGGTGAAGAGATAAAAGTGTCTGTGTGTGTGTGTGTGTCAGTATAAATGAAATTTTCGGGTTGCTCACAACCCATCGCTCCCTCGACCGGAAGGCTGTGTGCAGTCCAGAGGATGGAAGGCGTAGTGCTAGCCTAGCAGCTGGCACGTGTCGACTCCCCGGTAGCGGCCTCCACCCGCAAGATGGCCACAAGTTGCAATGTTCAGACAACCCTGGTGAAGATAATGGTCCTCTGGTGGGCCCAGCGCCAGAGAGCAAATGAAGCGAGTCCTCTTTCAACAGCAGACAGGTCCCAGGAAAGGAGCAGAGCGGCTCCCCTGGTTAGATCGCTGTCCAGCGCAGCCCGATGACTTCTGGCTAGCCTCCACAACTCTAGTTGGCTAACGTACTAGCACTGGATGCTAAATCCACTTAGCTAGCTAGCGGTGAAACTGGCTATGGGGCATAAACAAAATAATTGGCATACAAAAACAACCCCACCAGCAAGCATACGACCGCGGGCCAATCGCAACACTCCTGACCTCAAATGCGGGCCTAGTACACGGGCTGTGTATAAAGTCTCCGCGAAATGGGTACTTAGACGGAGCAGCAGAAAAATGGCCCTCTCTCTTCGTCATACTCCTCGGACTGCCTAACTCCTCCCTCTCCATGAGGAGATCGACCGTTGCGAACCTCGTGATTTCGCGGGCATAACAACTCCACACCACATCATTGGCTAATAACAAAATTCAAATAAAAATACAAAGAGCAAATACATTCCATTGGTTTACGTGTTTAGAAACTTATAAGAACATAGGAAATGTTTAAGACACAAAGCATGCTGGTAAATGAAGTACCACAAAGTATGTACAGTAGATTTTAGAGGTCCTTACACATATAACATAGCTGGTCTCACAACCATCCTGTAAACCTTCCCTTAAACTCTTGCTGGTACCCTTCTGTCGCAAATCACTCCTGACACTCTTCTCCACCCACTCTACCCTGCCTGCACTCTCTTCTTCACCTCTCTTCCGCACTCCTCATTACTTTGAACAGTTGACCCCAAGTATTTAAAGTCATTCGCCTTCGTCACCTCTACTCCTTGCATCCTCACCATTCCACTGTCCTCCCTCTCATTCACACATATGTATTCCATCTTGCTCCTACTGACTTTCATTCCTCTTCTCTCCAGTGCATACCTCCACCTCTCCAGGCTCTCAACCTGCACCCTACTCTTGCTACATATCACAATGTCATCCGCAAACGTCATAGTTCACGGAGACTCCTGCCTGATCTCATCCGTCAACCTGTCATCACCATTGCAAACAAGAAAGGGCTCTGAGCCGATCCTTGATGTAATTCCACCTCCACCTTGAACCCATCTGTCATTCCAACTGCACACCTCACTATGGTCACACTTCCCTCATACATATCCTGCACCACTCCTACACACTTCTCTGCAACTCCTGACTTCCTCATACCATACCACACCTCCTCTCTCGGCACCCTGTCATATGCTTTCTCTAAATCCACAAAGACACAATGGAACTCCTTCTGGCCTTCTCTATACTTCTCAATCAACATTCTCAAAGCAAACATCGTATCTGTGTTGCTATTTTGTGGCATGAAACCATACTGCTACATGCTAATCATCACCTCTCCTCTTAACCTAGCTTCTATTACTCTTCCCCATATCTTCATGCTGTGGCTGATCAACTTTATACCTCTGTAGTTGCTACAGCTCTGCACATCACCCTTATTCTTGAAAATCGGTACCAGTATGCTTCTTCTCCACTCCTCAGGCATCCTCTCACTTTCCAAGATTGTGTTAAACGATCTAGTTAAAAACCCCACTGCCATCCCTCCTAAACATCTCCATGCCTCCACAGGTATGTCATCAGGACCAACTACCTTTCCACTCTTCATCCTCTTCATAGCTGCCCTCACTACCTCCTTGCTAATCCACCACACTTCCCGATTCACTATACCTACCTCATCCAACCTTTTCTCTCTCTCATTTTCTTCATTCATCAGCCCCTCAAAGTACTCCTTCCACCTTCTCAACACACTCTCCTCGCTTGTCAGCACATTTCCATCTCTATCCTTGATCGCCCTAACCTGCTGCACATCCTTCCCAGCTCGGTCCCTCTGTCTAGCCAATCGGTACAAGTCCTTTTCTCCTTCCTTAGTGTCCAACCTGTCATACAACTCACCATACGCCTTTTCCTTTGCCACCTCTCTCTCCACTTTACACTGCGTCTCCTTGTACTCCTGTCTAGTTTCTTCATCTCTCTGACTATCCCACTTCTTCATTGCCAACCTCTTCCTCTGTATACTTTCCTGTACTTCCTCATTCCACCACCAAGTCTCCTAGTCTGTGTTCCTCCCTCTCTTGAAATATGTATTCACCACAGCCATTTCCATCCTTTTCGCAAAATCCACCACCATCTATCCTTCCACTTTTCTCTCTTTGACACCATACCTATCCATCACCTCCTCATCACCTCTGTTCCCTTCACCAACATGCCCATTGAAGTCTGCTCCAATCACCACTCGCTCCCCCTTGGGTATACTCTCCACCACTTCATCCAACTCACTCCAGAATTCTTCTTTCTCTTCCATCTCACACCCAACTTGCGGGGCATATGCGCTGATAACATTCATCAATACACCTTCGATTTCCAGCTTCATATTCATCACTCTGTCCGACACTCTCTTCACCTCCAGCATACTCTTGACGTACTCTTCCTTCAGAATTACCCCTACCCCATTTCTCCTCCCATTTGCACCATGGTAGAAGAGTTTGAACCCACCTCCGATGCTCCTGGCCTTACTGCCCTTCCACCTGATCTCTTGCACACACAGTATACCTACCTTTCTTCTTTCCATATCAGCCAGCTCTCTCCCTTTACCAGTCATAGTGCCAACATTCAACATTCTGACTCTCACCTCCACTCCTACCCTTCCTCCCCTCCCGTTGCCTCTGGACATACCTTCCCCTTCTCCTTCGCCCAACAGTAGCATAGTTTCCACCATCACCATGCTGCCCAACAGTACGGTGGCGGTCGTTGGTAACCCAGGCCTTGACCGATCCAGTATGGAAATCTGGTTTATGATCTGCATATTTGATTTGGCAAAGATTTTACTCCAGATGGCCTTCCTGATGCAACCCTCCCCATTTATCTGGGCTTGGGAGCGGCACTAAGAATGCACTGGCTTGTGCATCCTCAGTGGCTGGGTTTAACCAGTAATGATCATAATAATTAGAAATAATTATTTCATGTATTTTGTCTAATTTGAAGTGTTGGTATACCCCTTCAAAAGTTAACAATCAACCATAGTGAGCTTGTGGAAAGCACACTTTGTTGCATGTGCCTGATAGTTTTCAGAGCTTGGCTTTTTTTCCTTTTTTTTTTTACCATTGAAAATGGTCTTGGATATCTTAGAAAATAAAAAAGAGCAATGGATTATATATTGCCACTTGAGAACAACAGGAAGTATAACCAGTGCTTCCTGGTGGCATCTGACTATTACAGCTTGATAGAAATACTTAGGATGAAAAAAATAATAAGGAAAAAGGATAAGTTAAGATGATGCTTAATTGTCCATTCGCATGAACGTTAGTTTTGCATCACATGCACAAACAATAGTTAAGAGAACATATACATACTTAGCAACACATGATAGAATCACATTAAGGTCATCTGAAATAGAAAATAAAGTGACACAGATCACTTCAATAATGAGAAAACAAACAACCCTGAACATATTTGTAAAATGTTCAGTTTCATTCCAACCAACTGTTTTTCCTTTATCTCACAGGGGGTCCTTCTGACTGGTTCCATGCTGGAGCAGCTCACCTGCGGACAGGGTGGGACTAATGAGCTGAGTAAGATCTTTTTGGTCCCTGAGAAACAGAAGTCAGTGCTGCAAGCCTATCGTGGCATAGTGTGCAATGGGGAGGAAGGTCAAAGGTCGCAGTGGTTCATGGAGATGAGCGAAGAGCTACGAGATCAGATAAACATGCAGAGGGTCATTGAGAAGGTACAAAAGCCCTCATGCCTGTGTTTAAGATTTCCTGTTTCATTGTTCTCCTGAGTTGTCACCAACATGTCTGCTACCTTCAAATCATCAGCAGAAGCTCCTATTTTGGGGTAAATTTCATTTGTTCATGATCCTGATCTTTCCCTACAGTAAGAAGGTACAGAGATTTTTGTGCTCCTGCAAAATAAAGAGAATGGCTGCATATTAGATATGAAGTTGATGTTTTATCACGTTTCTGAGCTAGTGCAGAAGTGCTGAGGCTTTACTTGTGCATGCATCTTGCCTGTGAGTGAATGTTCATCCTTACCCTCTATCACAGGCGCAATCCTCACTAAACTGTCTGTGTTTCTTACCACCAACACACCTCAAAACATCACACCTCAGAAATTTGAAACTCCACCCTTTCCAGCTGGTAATGGCATCGATGGTTTGCCATTTATTTGTGCTCATCTCGTAATTACAAAATGTCTGACATGACCTGAATATGGAGTTACTCCCAGTGTGATTCATTGTTTCTGGTATGTTGTATGGTGAGTTATTTTGGTAAATAAGCAGATGTGGCTAAACAAGTTTGTCAGAGACCTTTGGCAACAGATACTACCACATCAATAGCTAAACCGCAGATTCAACCGCATCTCATGATTTTTTTTTTTTAGCAGTGGGGAGGTTGCTAACATAACACTGGAGACTGTAATTAATTTTGATTGAATCTCTAAGATTAAGAGTGCTAAAACACCAGTGCAGATATGCCTTGATGCATGCTCAATAATCCAAGTAAGAAAATCTAAGAAGGTTGAATTAGTTCATCTTGATACAACGTTTATTGACAAATATGTTTCATCACTCATCTACTAAGTGACCTCTTCAGTCTAAACTGACTGCAGGTATCCCCACCTTTATAAACAATACAGTTGCATAACGATCGAAACCAACGACCAGTTTCATATGCAAATATGGGTGTGACCATTAACTAGTGTTTCAATGGCCATATGTACTATTCACAGAGGATTTGGGAATGTTTGCAATCACAGCATTGTAATATGGCGATAGATGTACTCTTAAACCTACATTAAAATTAAATCTCAGGATGTACCACATTTCACTGACCACATTAACTCTGTGGACAACCACATCAAGTTCACCAGAGAGGATGTGAAAAATGACAGGTTAGCCTTCTTAGACTGTGAAATTGCAATTGGTGATGGGGGACATTTGATTGATGTTTACCATAAACCAACACATACGGATCAGTACTTAAGGTTTGACTCTCATCATCCACTGGAGCACAAACTAGGAGTCATCAGGATGCTGTACCACCAAGTTGACAATGTCCCCACTGACACAGGAGCCGGGGAAGGGGAGAAATCCCACATTAAACAGGCCTTGGTTAAGTGTGATTATCCTAACTGGGCGTTTGTCAAAGCCAGGAAGACGCCCAAAAAGTGCACAGCCAATCGAAGAGAGGAGAAGGACAACAACGTTTCATCACTATCTTAAGTAATGAAACGTATTTGTCCATAAACGTGTGCGGATGAACTGATTCAACCTTCTTTGACCAGTGCAATTATCTTGTATCACTATTGGTGTAAGTTAAAGTTGATATGAGGAGTTTTTCACTGAATATGTATCAGTCTCAATTTGTTTTTAATGCTACATGACCAACAAAAGCAAATGAGACCATCAGCAAGCAGACTGGATGTTGCTCTTTCCAAAAGTTTCTTTCCAGGTTGGATTCACAGTGAAATCAGACAAAATGATTAACAGCACACATTGCGACAATTAGACATACATTACTTCATCACTGAATGTCTTACCAACAGTTGTCTTTTCCAAAACACAATTACAATTCACTTTTCTATAAAAAGCAAATGCATGAGCTACCAGAGGGTGAATATAGCTCTTTGTGACAAGAGACAATGCTTAAGTGAAATCGTTCATCTGCAAAACACTTCCATTTTTGGACACAAGGGGGTGCAAAGTCAGCAAAATCATTCAGGATTACGTAAAGGTTTTTCTTGCTAACCTTCTTTGTTTCCTTTATTTTCTCCCATCTCCCTCCCTCCCTTCTTCCAGCTCCATCTGGAGCAGTCTAACTCCTCAACCCCGCTCTCTCGGGCCAGCCTCCGGGCTCTGCAGAGAGACCTAGCGGATTTGGAGAGGCTCCTCAAGGACGTGGACCTCCTCTCTGGCCTGGCCCGTCTGCTGCCCAAAGGAGCTTGTGCTGGCCACGCCTCTGCCTCACCCACTAACCTCACCTCTTGGGCCCTCAACACCACCACATGGGGACCCAACATGACCGACATCCCTGGAGAAGAAGGGGAGGAAGGGTCCGAGGGAAGTGGTAAGGGAGGCGGGGGAGAAAGAGGAGGAACAGGGAAGGAGGAGCCAGAGAATCCCCATTCTCAGTTTTCTGCTTTTGTGCAACTTTGGGCGGGACTTCAGCCGATCCTGTGTGGGAACAACAGGTACGGAGGGAGAATGGTTTGATCCACAAATCGCATCAAAGGAAAAGTTATTTTCTGTCATGATAGCAGGCAGATCACTGCCAAGTAAAAATATCCCTTCCAAACATATACTGAAATACACTGTGAGAAGCAGTGAAAGTAGTGATGTGGACAAGTGTGTGTGTGTGTTTTTTTTTTAGATGTGAAACACCTCATGAACCTGGTTTTTGCTCATTCACTAACTGATGTTTAGTCTCGTGTTTAGCTGTACCATCTGTGTAGATATGGTGGAGGTGGTGGGTGTGACATCTCCAAAAATTTCTGTGAGTGAGTGCATCTAAAATACATGTTTCTGGAACACGTTCACCATTTCACTTTCTTATTAACATAATCTTTATTGGTAAAAAAATTGGCAGAATGTATTTTTTTCTGCCCCCCCCCGCACCCCCCTACCACTACCAATATTCTCTCTCAGCCTGTCCCTTGTATTCTTTCACTTGGTATTGCCCATGTGGTTTCATTCGAGGTAGGCTGTCACAGAAATGCCATCAACAGAGATACAAGTTAGACGTGCTCTATCACTTTTAACATGCTCAAAGAAATCCATCTTTAGATAAAGGTTTTGCAGTCAATACACATACTTTCAATTGCAAACTTAAAAAGACATGCATGTTAGGTTAATACTCCTGCCTGTGCTCTGGACCAAGGCAAGAGGAAAAGAACTGGAGTTGGTCCCCGGGCACTGCACCGCAGCTGCCCACTGCTCTTAAATGCAGAGAACAAATTCATTGTAAGAAACTACAATGACAAAATAAATAAAATGGCTTTCAAGACAATGATCCTGTATCATTCTGTTCACAATAAAGTCACACAGCAGTTGTGCTTCACATCTATGATACTGCGTCCTTGTTTAAACAAATCTGTACAATAAAAGATGTGTTATATACAGTAGATTAAGTTCACATGTACTAGAGGGCAGCAGATAGGTCCTCTGTAAAGAGGAAGAATGTGGCAGAGGCTGTTATATATCAGAGACTGTTAACTGGTTGTTCCTGCTGCACTTTCAGGATCATTGAGCCGGAGGCTTTGAAGCAGGGGAATATGAGTTCTCTGGGCTTCACTAGCAAAGAACAGAGGAATCTGGGTTTATTGGTGCACTTGATGACTACAAATCCCAAGATCCTCTACTCTCCCATTGGCTCCCAGGTGGATAAAGTGATTCAGAAGGCAAGTAAATGATGCTGTGCTCAGTCGAGGTTTTGCATTAGGTTGAGGAGCACCTGAAGAGGTGGAGGTATGCACTGGAGAGAAGAGGAATGAAAGTCAGTAGAAGCAAGATGGAATACATATGTGTGAACAAGAGGGAGGACAGTGGAATGGTGAGGATGCAAGGAGTAGAGGTGACGAAGGCGAATGACTTTAAATACTTGGGGTCAACTGTTCAAAGTAATGAGGAGTGCAGAAGAGAGGTGAAGAAGAGAGTGCAGGCAGGGTGGAGTGGGTGGAGAAGAGTGTCAGGAGTGATTTGCGACAAGCTATGCTGTATGGTTTGGAGACAGTGACACTGACGAAAAGACAGGAGGTGGAGATGGAGGTGTGTTGTGGATTGTCCTTTATCCTTTTAATGGTCTCTTGCCCGGGCAACCTCTGGGGAGAATAATCACCGCACAAATATTGGAGCAAACAGAGAATATTTAATGCATCTGCAGATGGAGAGACATAAGGCCACACAGAGGTTCGTCTGTGTGGATATGCTCTGCCTCTGGGCTGGAGGTAGTGGTATTTTATAGAACAGTCCGTCGCGTCATACACTATGTTTCCTGCATTAACTAAGGTGTCGTCTTACAAAGGTATGCAGGAAACCATCTGACTTAATCATGTTCTGTGACAAAGGAATGCACGAAAACATCTGAGTTAATCATGTTCTGTGAGTGGTGAGTGTCTGTATGTCCATTACTCTTATCTTTGCTGTCCCAGTGCCTGGGACATGGCAAAAGGGAAGCAATTATGATAAAGTGGCTATGTGACCCCATGGGGGCACGCATGAGAACAATGGGTATGTGTGTCTGCATTGAGTGAGAAGTTTCATACACACAGAGAAGTAGAAAACTACAGAGTACATACGGAGTGCATATGGAGTACATTTTGTACTCCACAGGTGGCAGAGTTGAAGATGCCAAGATTTTCATTGGGAGTGACAAAGAAGGGCAGGATTAGGAATGATTATATTAGAGGAACAGCTCAGGTTGGACAGTTTGGATACAAAGCAAGAGAGGCAAGATTGAGATGGTTTGGATGATTTTGGGAGAAGGATGCTAAATATGGAGCTTCCAGGCAAGAGGAAAAGAGGACAGCCAAAGAGGAGGTTTATGGATGTGGTGAGGGAGGATATGCAGGTGGCTGGTGTGACAGAGGAAGATGCAGAGGACAGTAAGAGATGGAAACATGATCCGCTGTGGCGACCCCCGAACAGGAGCAGCCGAAAGTAGTAGTAGTAGTAGTAGTAGGTGTATGCCTGTTGGCTGAACATACAGACTGAAATTTGTAAGCTTATGTTAGTTTAAACTTTGTTAGTGAAAAGTAATTTTTAAGCAGAAAACAATTGCAAGCCTTAAAAATGATCTACAATCAAAAAAGACCTCTCAAACTCAATTTACTTTCTTCATCTGAACACATGCCATCATAGCTTGGTACTTTATGTTCTTTTCTCAAGTTTCAAAAAAATTACCCATGCAACTGTCTTTTTTTTTGTATGACCACCAGATGGTAATGACATCATAGGATTTGTGTATGTATTTGTGGACATACGTTTTGAGTTTACACTCCCCACAATTACCGGGAATTGGACAGGACAGGACAGGTGGGGCTTTTCAGTGTTGTGGTTCTACTGTGCTGCTTCAGTAGGTCAGGTCACAGAATGATTGACATACAGGTACAACAGGAAGTGTTTGTCATTCAATGTGCGTTGCGTGCACGTAAGTCATGGCATGCTCACTGAAGAAAAATGGAGACAATTTTTGACAGGTCTGAATTAGACTATTTATACATTTTTTGGCTTGCTATTATTTTATATTTACCGCATTTTTCTCAGTAACTTTACAAAATTAATTCCACATGAACTGTGTTACTTCCAAACAGCTTTAAATTAAGTATGCTGAAAGTAGATTTCTTTTGAGACCAAGCAAGAGCTTAACACTGGCTGGCTTGGAAAGGTCTTTCAGCTATTTACTCTGTTGTTGATTTGTTTCCTAATATTAAGACTTTATCTGTGATAAAACTGCTTGTGCTGTTTCATCTCCATTGATGAATGCTGCATCGAGCACCCAAGACTCTTCCCCATAAATCATAAGGGACTCCAGAGTAAACCGTAATCTGTAAGAATAGTGTCATCATTTGTATCTCTCACACAACATTGATCATGCACTGTGCACCGCCAGCAAAAACACGTCCACAGGAAGCTGGTGACTCACCTGATTAAACTGTCCCAATAGATTTCAGTGCCAGTCCAAGTGCACACAGCAATGTTGGCACAACCAGCTATCGATTCTGTGTTCCCACAACACACAGATCTCCTATCATGAATGGTGTTGATTCTGGTCAGTGTGTGGAAGCAAGCGAGGGAATGTCTGTGTGTGTCTGTGCGTTTTTGTTCAGTTATAATTGTAAGGACCAATTTGAGGTTTTAGTCATTAGAGTGAGGATATTTTTGCAAAGTGAAGGCATTTTGGCTGCTATTTCAATGTTATGTCTTGGGTTTAGGGTTAAGGTTAGAGTTAAAAGCTAGGGAATGAATGTAGTCAACGAGTGTCCTCAAAAGTGTGTGTGTGTGTGTGTGTGTGTGTGTGTGTGTGTGTGTGTGTGTGTGTGTGTGTGTGTGTGTGTGTGTCTCAGAGGGTCTGTTTGTGGGTGGGTAGGTGAGGGGTACATGTCAAAAACAAAGTGTATAGCCACTGGAAATGAATTGAACAAATAGGTGAATAAACTAATATTAGCATAAATGGTAAAAACAGTTGTGTACTCCCTATATTATTCTTAGGCCAATGAGACATTTGCATTTGTGGGGAATGTGACTCACTACGCTCGGGTCTGGCTGAACATCTCTGCCCAGCTAAGGACTTTTCTGGAGGAGGGCAGGCTGCACAACCACCTGGCATGGCTACAGCAGGTAGGCACAACGTTTCATCATAGCAAATTAGTAAGATTGCCTAATCATTATGGCAACATCAACTAATGGGAAATGGAAACGAAAAAAAAAATGACGCCTATAAAATATCCGGCTATGGAAAAATCTCTCTCCCATCAATACCCTCCCATTAAGCCTGACAACAGAATGGGAGAGAATAAATGGCGCCCATTAGGCTACTTTGATCAGATGTTTATCACACAGATGTCAAAGCATTAAAGGGCAATTCTGTTTTTGTTTTTTTTACAACCTGAGTCTTATTTTCAGTTTTTGCTATCATGCATATTGGTTATGATATCATTTTACTCACTGGCTTCATTTTGAAAATTTTGGACATGGTACCAGCACTGGATTCACCTTAACATTGGTGTCTTATGATGCCATGGAACACAAGTCTCAAACCTGTCCAAGAAACCCTCTAGTGTCTCAGTTAGACCATGTTCATGATTTCCCATTATCTATGACTTCTCTATTGTGCTGACTGGGTAGTTAATCATTGGTTACTACTACCTATGGTAAGTATAGGCTGCTCATTCCTGCAAGTTGAACCAGGAAGTAGATCACCAATACGATGGACCATTGACAATACTGGACATATTAAGTATAAACTTTCAACTTTTCCTTTTGTTTAACTTGCAAATATTAAATTGGACTTGTTGATGTCAGACCTTCATATACTTTAGCACTGTAAGACAGCATTACAAAGCTGTATCCAGCTTTGCACCATTATCCAAAACCTCCAAAATGAAGCTGGTGAGTAAAATGATAACATAACAAATATGCAGGATGGTGATAACTATAAAAATAGGAATGAAAATAAAACTCAATTTGTAAAAAAACAAAAACGTATCCTCTCCACTGTCCAGTTGTCCTCAGAGCTCCGCAGACACCCAGAGCTGCTCAACGCCACCGACAGTGAACTGATGCAGATCCTACTGGAGGGAAATTACAGCCTCCCCAACACCTCCACCCTGCTGGAACAGCTGGACACCATAGACAACGCGGCCTGTGGCTGGACGCATTTCATGTCCAAGGTTTGAATAGCATACAGGGCACAGAACTTTAGTTTGGTGTAATTAATTGCACATAAAAATTACAGGTTGGAACAATGCTAGAATGATTAAGAAAAAGGACAAAAAAATATAGCAAGAAGAGTGAAAAGACTGGGGATTAAAAATAATGTGCAAGAGAGAATAAAAAAAAACCTTATGTGCCTTATCAAGTGGCTTTCTTAGGAGTTACAAAAGATAGACAGAATCAGTAAAACTGACTAAGCATTATAATACACAGATGATATTGAAGCTGCAATAAAATGGGAAATTATGGGTTAGACGGAGAAGGAATATGACTGTTGGGGATTAAGTTATTACAATACAAGGTCATTACCCTGCAGAGATACGTATAGTATATGGTCAGTCCTGCAGATGCATAGTCATGCATAGTCGGTGCAATAGACATTGCAGGAGTGAAAAACACCAACTGTGTAGGAGTTCCAGGCGCAGGTCATCATCAGTAACTTTACAACTGACACTGAAGACATAAATTATTCAATGTATTGTACTGACAGATGATAGTGGCGGTAGTATTGTAATAATGCATATAAATATATCAGTTATCAATGTCTGCATCAAAGATGACAGGAGTCAAATCATTTGCCATGGTCATTACTCTCAGCTATATGTTGACCTCTGTCATGTTTGGTGAGAGATACTGTAGCTGTTAACGTGATAGCTTTGACCAAACCAGGAAGCAGGAAAGAAACCCCATTCTGTATTGATGCTATTGATCTTAAGTGCAAACAGCTACTCAGCAGTAACATGAGTGGAGAGACTGCATAGGACGCTCAGCTCTATAAATAGGAAGATTATTCCTTAGGAGTCTAAAAAATATTCCTCTCTCTCTCCTATTAGGTTAGTGTGGACATTTTCAAGGGCTTTCCAGATGAAGACAGTATCGTCAACTACACCCTGAACCAAGCCTACCAGGACAATGTGTCTGTGTTTGCTAGTGAGTCAGTACCACAATTTGCATGTACATGTTCAGTTATTGTCATGGGTAGGTCAGTTAGCTGAATGTAGTACCAAGGCTCTATAAGCAGCATAAATGTTATCTTTCTATTTTTTTCTTAGCTGGTAGCAGGTAATCGGTACAGATTACGGGGGCATTCTTGTGGCAATACAGGGAGCATGAGTTGGGAAGTTGGGGGGGAGGGGGTCTCTAAGATATCAATTCTCAAATATTTCTTGCAACTGTTTTTCTGTGAGCATTTCAATATTGTTCTCCATAGCAAAAAATTATCTTGTACATGCATTCGTAAACTAAAAACTTGGGGGGTTAATTTGCAGTGATTCATTACTCATTCACTATTAGATCCAGCTGTGCTACTCCTCTGACCATCATCCATGGGCAGTCGTCAGAATTTTTGACTTAACAGACTAGATTATTAACCGATTGATAAAAAAAATCAATAGATTAATGATTATGATTAATGACTATGAAAATAATTGTTGGTTGCATCCCGAGTTGCAATGACGCAAAATGAAAACCATTTTAAAGCACCAAACACTATCACCAAAAGTTGAAGATATTCCAACTTCTAGAGGTCTTTGGGATGTGTTCAACTCGACGAGGTTAAAAGTTTGATTTGTTAAAGGGTCATCTGTACTAAAACATTTTACTCACAAAGTCGAGTGGAAATTAGATTACAAATTATAATGATATCTGTAATGACTTGTTTAACTATTATTTGTGTAGCACTTTTTCAATGTGGCAGTACATAGTAGAGACCAGTAGAAGTATGGACAGGAGAGAAAGATGAAAGATGTGGCCATTAGCTGATTTCAGACCTGTGGCGCCGAATGTGGTGTGGCACACATCCCAGCCCATTTAATCATCAGACGTTCTCCTCCTCCTCTCCTAGGTGTAATTTTTCAGACTAACAAAGATGGCTCCCTGCCACCGCACGTCCTATACAAAATCAGACAGAATTCAAGCTTCACAGAGAAGACCAACGAGATCCGCCGAGCCTACTGGCGTCCAGGTCCCAACACTGGGGGAAAATTCTACTTCCTCTATGGATTTGTCTGGATCCAAGGTACAGGCACGAGTCCATTGCTCCCCTAGTGGTTGCAGGTGTATTCATGTAGTGAGAATGAGTGATGGGCCTGAAAAGTGATTTAAAGGGAAACAATCACAATTTCAAAAATTATCCTGTGTGTGTGTGTGTGGGGGGGGGGGGGCACGGTCACCTCACAGCAGGAAGGTCCTGGGTTCGAGCCCCGGGGTAGTCCAACCTTGGGGGTTGTCCCTGGTCGTGTTGGCTGGCCAGTACAGGGCGCTGGGGCACCGCCCCCTTCAAATATCAAGAGATTAAAATCTATTTAAACATGTTAAATATAATTTAGTCGTATAATGCAAATAATTATGAAATAAAAGTGTTTTTCAGTCTGTGAGCACCTGTCAGCAGCCATTAAATATTGGTTCCAAATGGTATTTTGTTGAATTCTGTCTGAATACATATATACTTCCTGGGTGAGGGGCGGCCAAACGACACCTTATGTAAGCCCTCATTTGGCGAGCAGGTGACCTGAGGCTGCTGTCTAATTGGTTTCTTCAGATTTTCCATCGGGCGCAGCTGTGTGCCCCAGACACTCCCATTTTTATTGGCATCGAATTGGTATTGTTTTAATGTTTTTTGAGCTAATGTGATTGGACAATTCTCATGGCTGTCAATCATGTTCACACCCACCATGACGCCTTGTCTCGACAATCAATCATCCACCGTCTACGAACCCTGATAAAATCTATAGGCTACATTGTCCTTAATAACTCTGTGACTGCGTGGACATTAAAGCAGTGGTCAGGTGTGCTGTGCCACGGTAAATCGCGCCCCCCCCCCCAAAAAAATTTTTTAATACCAGCCGCCACTCCTCTGTGTGGAGTTTGCATGTTCTCCTCGTGTCTGCATGGGTTTCCTCCGGGTGCGCCGGTTTCCTCCCACAGTCCAAAGACATGTAGGTCAGGTGAATCGGCCCTACTAAGTTGTCCCTAGGTCTGAATGTGTGTGTGAGTGTAGGCCCTGTGATGACCTGGCGGCCTGTCCAAGGTGTCTCCCCGCCTGCCGCCGCCCAATGACTGCTTGGATAGGCTCCCGCATCCCCGCGACCCTGAGAGCAGGATAAGCGGTTCGGATAATGGATAGAAGGATGAATGTTGTTGGAACAACACTCCGTTAGCAGCCATAATACTGAAAAGTCTTTTGTGTGTCTCTGAAATGTCAGCCATACTGTGTCTGCTTGTGATGTCACTGGAGAACAATTTGTCAATGTGAAAACGTACTTCCTGGTGGTTGGAACAGCCAAGATGGCGGCAGAGTGGTAGACGCTTTTTCGGAACTTTTCTCCAACTTACACAGAAAAGTAGCATCAGAGACTTATTCAGCTGTTTTGAAGTAATGTCTCACAGTTATTCAGCTAAACACAAAAGTGAAGGTCGCTCACCTGCTACTCCCAACAAAAAAAAATCGCCTCTCTCAAAAAAAGGGAAAATGGAACAAGAAACGGCAAGCTAGCTGTCGAGGAGCAAGGCTCTTCGATTGGAAAATCTATTGAGGAACTCAAATCTTCATCAACTTCCTCTCTGCTGACATGCAAGCTATAAAAGGTACAATACAACACATGGTGGATAGAGTCAGCAAGGCCGAAGAAAAAATCCAGTCCTTGGAAAACAAAGTTTTGGAGTTGGCGCGCTGTAAAAGGAGGTGGAATCTTCGCCTACGCGGTCTCCCTGAAGAAGAAGGGGAGGAGGTGAGACTGAAGGTGATCGACATATGCCAAAACGTGGCTCCAGGCTATAAAGAGAAGTTTCAGGTAGTAATTGATTCGGTTCACAGGCTTGGTAGAAAATACCCAGCCAAAGCACAAGCCCGCGACATCGTCTTTCAGTTTTCTATGATGCATTTTCGTGACATGGTCTGGAAGATGTCCAAACACTCTTGAGTACCTGAAGCAAAGAAATCTCCGCTTCAAGGAGGCTCTCACTCCGGAGGATCACGAAAAAATGGAACCGATTGTGACCAATAATCAAGCAAGTCCGTCAGGAGAAGATTGCCTACTTTGTTGGAGGCAGAGCCTTTGTAGATAACAAGGAGATACACTGACTGATCAGATGCTCGTGTAACCTGCACGACAGGGGAATGGGCCTATGCTTGCGCAGGGACAGTTTACAGTCTAATGTCTAAGTTCAGTGGAGATTGGTGTAGGTTTTTTTCTAGACCGGATTCTAGTACTCACCCCAAAGACAACACACACACTCGTGGGTATAGTTTACAATAAAAAAACCAATTTATTTCAACAGTTCAAAGTAAAGTTATTTCAATATCAATACTAAATTAGATGTGTTATATATATATATATTTTACTCTATTATACTTTTTAAAAGTTCTTCCTGATATTCTATTTATTGTCTATATCTATCTATATTCTATTTTATACCCTTCTAATATATTACTTATGCAGCCATATTCTACACTAACAAATTAAAGAAAATAATCCAAAATAAAGTATGAGTGCACTCAAAGAAAATAATAAAGAAAAGAAAAGGGGGAATGATTCAGTCTTCCAATCTGTGCAAGGTGCAATGTCCAGATCCTACCACAATCACAGGGGCAAGTTAATGTAGAGGCGATGATGATGAATCCAAATCCAGGGCGATGATGGGGGCAATCCAAAGGGGGTATCCAAGGGTTCCAAAAGGGTGTCGCAAGGGGGGTTGTTCGGGGTACTAAAAAAACCAGTCAGGATTCCAGCAGCGTACAAAACACAAGAGAAAAGAGTCTTCCTTCTTCCTTCAACGGGAGATCATCTGTCTTTGGATAAAATCAAGACATCCTACGTAAATGGCTATGATTACATGGAACACAGAAAGCTGTTTACTTTTTAGCTTTGGCTAGTGGCTCACCAAGGAAGCTTCGTGGGAGGGATATTTTTTGTCGTAGTTCAAATGTCCTGTAGCTCAAATATCCGTAGTTCAAATATCAATAATTCAGGTATCCATAGTTAAAGTTGTCCATATTTCTAAATATCCGTATTTCTCTTCTCTATTGTCGACGGTTGTTTGCATGGTTTAAACTCTGTAGCTCGTGTGCCTCCTAGAGGCTACTCGTGGAACTTACATACGTCACAGGGTACATGTAATCATGTGGGTTACATTCTCCCCCTCTAAACCGCATCAGTCTCTGCATGCGTCTAAACACTGTATGGTCTTGCAGAGGGCACTCTAGAAGAATCAGGGACATTTCTGCCCAAACTTTCGAAAAATGAGGCCATGGCTAGGACTAAAGGTCTTCCTAGTTCACCATAACAGAGTCTCTCAGGGGGATGTCTTTCTCTGATAGATCTTCTGATCGGTTCGCTCTCAGACGGGTTTCCGTCAGACAGGTCAGCCTGGCCTGTCACACCAGTGGGCGGTGCACTCTCGGGTTCAAGTGGGTTGTTTTCAGGTGAACGTCCTTCAATAGGTCCAAATTGAGGTACAACAGTAGTAGATGATGCGGGGTCTCCCTCAGGTAAGTGTCTTCGAACAGGTTGAGAGAATTCATCTGTGACTACTTCTGTCTCACGCCCAATTGGTTTCTTTTCAAGTAACTGATTGTGAACAGACTCAGGGGTATGGGGTACTTCACTAAGGAGTGGACTGTCAGATTGGGAGAACTCCGACGGACTTGGATTCAACCCGACTGGGTTCAACAGTTCCGTGGCACGTGCTAGAGGGGTGGCCTGTGTGGTTGTCCTAATGCTTTGGGGAAACCTTGTGGAGATCTGTGGATAGCAATCCTCATCCTCGTCACTGCTGGGCATATCTGGGTCAACAATATTGTCATGCCTGGTCTGCTGCGAGACTGTTTCCCTGCGTCTCAGCCTCCTTGTTGGTAAGTTTGTGTCAGGTTCTGAGACTTTATCTGTAACAGGTAGAAAGCCGCAGGGCAGAAGAAGGTCTCTGTGAAGGGTACGGTGTGGACCTCCACCCTGTTCTTGCTTGACGACATACACTGGGCCATCTCCCATCCTCTTCACCACAGTATGGACTTCCTTTTCCCATCTGTCCGCAAGTTTATGTTTTCCTCTTAAATTGACATTCTTCACCAGAACTCTATCTCCGGTAACAAGTTCTGCGGCTCTGATCTTTTTATCAAACCTGGCTTTATTCTTCTCTCCCATCTTCTTAGAGCTTTCAGAAGCAAGTGCATAGCTGTCTTGGAGGCGCTGTCGAAGATGTTTAACATACTCTGAATGCGACTTGAATCCAATTTGGTCTGGTGTAAGACCTAGAACCAGATCAATGGGTAGTCTTGGCTGTCTACCAAACAACAATTCATATGGAGAGTAGCCTGTGGTGTCATTTTTCGTGCAATTGTATGCATGGACTAGCGGTTTGACAAAGTCCCTCCAATGATATTTATCCTTGTCTTCTAGCGTCCCGAGCATGCTGAGAAGGGTCCTGTTAAATCTCTCGACAGGGTTTCCACGTGGATGGTATGGCGTGGTTCTGATCTTTTCGGTTCCAATCAGACAGCACAACTCCTTGATGGTGTGGGATTCAAAATCTCTCCCCTGGTCACTGAGAAGGCGACTTGGAAAACCATACTGTACAATGAAGTTTTCCCACAGTGTTTTGGCAACCGTATTCGCCTTTTGGTCTTTCGTGGGGATGGCAACGGCAAACTTGGTGAAGTGATCCGTGATGACGAGGATGTTTCTAGTGTCCTTACTATCAGGCTCAATACAGAGGTAATCCATACACACCAGTTCAAGGGGATAACTGGTCTGTATATTCTCCATATGAGCAGCATGCTGGGAATTGGCTTTCCGCCTCACGCATCTTTCACAAGTCCTACACTTCTGTTCAACAGACTGAAACATCTTTGGCCAGAAAAATCTGGAACGAACAAGATGAAGGACACGCTGAGCGCCAAGATGACCGACTTCATCATGAAGGCCTTGCAATGCTCTTTCTCTGTAGCTACTAGGCAGCACCAGCTGATAGATCTGATTCCCACGATCAAGACATTTCCTGAACAGTACTCCATCTATAAGCTCTAGTCTATTCCATTCTCTAAGGAGCAGCTTGACTTCTGACAGTTCAGAGGACATCTCTGGAAAAGTGGGTTTTCGGTTTCCTTGAATGAAACTGATCACACGTCTGATAGATGGATCCTGTCTTTGAGACTGATACCAGTCATTGTGAGTCATTCCAGGGAGGGTGCCTTGTCCAGAGAACACAAAGTCATCAGGGATGGCAGAAGCATCTAAAGCTAAGGATTCAGCAAGAATGGGGAGTTCTGGCTGCAAATAGTCAGCCAAAGTGGTCACAGAGTGGCGTTGACATAAAGCAGACAGCATGTCACCAGAAACAGTTTTGCTTTCTCCATCCAAAACCCTTTGCTTCAGCTCTTCTATCCTCGCTTTCTCCTGCTTGAACTCCTCATCTTCTTCTGACGGACTCTGGGGTCTTCTGGACAACCCATCGGCATCTTGATTGCTGATCCCAGCCCTATACTTTATGGTGAATCTGTAGGTTGACAGAGCGGCTAACCAGCGATGTCCTGCTGCATCAAGCTTTGCTGTGGTCAACACATAAGTTAGGGGGTTATTGTCTGTTAAAACCTGAAATTCTGTTCCATAGAGGTAATCATGGAATTTCTCACAGATGGCCCATTTCAAGGCGAGGTACTCTTGCTTGTGGGCAGGATGGTTTTGTTCACTTCTGGATAGTCCTCTGCTGGCATAAGCTACAACCCTCAGCTTCCCATCGTGTTCCTGATAGAGCGCAGCACCGAGACCATCGCGGTTGGCATCAGTATGCAGGACGTAAGGAAGATTGGGATTGGCGAAGGCAAGAACAGGGGCCGAAGTCAGTTTATCTATGAGAGTTCTAAAAGCAACGTCACACTCTTCAGTCCACTCATTTCCAAAAGGTAAGGTGGGATTGATGGAAGTCTTGACCCTGTCCTTCTTGTAAATCTTCCCTCTTTTCCTTGGAGCAACATAGCCAGCAGTTAGAGCATTCAATGGCTTTGCTATTTTAGAGTACCCTTCCACAAAACGTCGGTAATATCCAGCAAATCCTAGGAAGCATTTGAGCTCTTTTCTGTTGGTGGGTTGAGGCCATTCTCTCAAAGCAGAGACTTTGCTTGGATCTGTGTGGACTCCATTGGCATCTACAACATGGCCAAGGTATTTAACAGAAGTCTGGAAAAAATGGCATTTTTCAGGGGACAACTTTAGGCCATAGTCTTTGAGCCGGTTCAACACTTTCATCAATCTGGCCTCGTGCTCTTCTAGTGTGTCAGAGAAGACAATCAGGTCATCAAGAAATACTAGTACTTCATTGAGATGCAGGTCTCCAACACATTTCTCCATCAGTCTCTGAAAGGTGCTTGGTGCATTTGTCACACCTTGGGGCATACGATTAAACTCATAGAAGCCTAGAGGGCAGACAAAAGCGGTCTTGTGCTTATCTTCCTCTGCAACTTCTACTTGATAGTACCCTGACTTCAGATCCATGACAGAAAACCATTTGGCTCCACTAAGAGCAGAGAAGGTGTCTTCGATGTTGGGGAGAGCATAGGCATCTTTGATCGTTCTCGTGTTCAGCTTCCTGAAATCTATGCAGAGTCTTATTGCACCATTCTTCTTCTTGACAACGACTATGGGGGAAGCAAATGGAGACTCTGACTCGCGAATAATTCCAGCGTCTAGCAGCTCTCTTAGATGTTGTTTGACAGCTTCTCTGTCAGAGGGATGAATGGGTCTGGGTCGCTCTCTAAAAGGGGCCTCATCCTGGAGTCGGATGCGATGTTTTACTGCAGTTGTATGACCATGAGACAAGTCATCAACAGCAAACACCTCTGGCATGCTGTTCAGCTGGTGTGTGATCCGTTTTTTCCACTCTTCTGGAATGGGGGAATCTTCCAAATCAAAGTTGGTGGTGTTACTCTGAGACTGAGGGATGTCAGGCACAGTCATATTTTGGGATTCAGACGGCATCACATACTGTGCTACCATCATTTCAGCTATCACCTGCCTTGGATGCAGTGTGACACTACGATCAGTCACATTTCTGAGAATGACAGGAATCTTGTTTAAAGATCGAAGTGGAGTTTCTATCAAGGAATTTTCAACGAACACTCCACCAGGTAAGGAAACGGTTTCAGGGGATTCGACCACGAAAAGGGAACGTGGGAAATGTTTCTTCATTCTGACATCTCCAAAGACAGACACTTTTCTTCCTGGTGGAATGGTGACAGGATGGCGTCCATGCAACTTAACATGATTGGCTGAAATCTCTTCCTGATGACTAAGGGCAACATGCTGGAACAGCAAGATACAGTCACTATTGATATTGGGCCTTTGTAAGAATTCTCTTCCATGCTTTTCTATGCCACCTTCATATAATCTGTCAAGGACATTGGTTCCAATCAATAGGGGAATCTGAGTGTTAAAATGGCAATTTGGCACAATGAGAACTAATGAAGAGACCTGTTCAGCTACGCCAGTGATGCTGCTGGGGAAGGAGATGAGGGCTTGGATATAACCCTGGTAAGGAACATGTTGGCCACCTGCACCTTCTATCTGGAAAAGAGTCTGAATGGGCTGGATGGGGAGGAACGATAAGTGGTTCAAGTAGAATGTCTCTGAAATGGTTGTTACTTGGGAACCGGTGTCAAGGATTGATTCACATTCTATTCCTTCAATGGAGACAGATGCAGTGCAGCGTGGCCCTACAAGTTCACAGGGAAAGGATTGGCTATTTCGGTATCTTTGTCTGTATCTATTTTTTCTTGTCTGGGTTCTATTCATAATATCATTAATGGGTTTGGGACTCTTATGCTGGTACTTAGCTCCTGAACGTCCCGAAACAGGAGCTGCTACTAGTTTAAAGGCATGGAGGTGAAGGTATGCGTATTCCTGTGAGCTTCACGTTTTTGTCTCAGCTCGGTGTTCTTTTGATGGACAAGAACGGGGTTGGGGGCACTCACACAGTGGGCAGCAATGTGACCATCTCCACCACATTTAAAGCAGAACCATGGCTTGGGAAAACGAGGCGTGTAAATTCGAGGTGTGGAGGCATTCGCGACCATACAGCTGGTTTCAATCTGAGTTCTGTTTGGCTGTGGTTCTTCCTTGATGGACAGGGTTGCAATTTGTTTCTTTAACTCAGCTACCTCATCGTGGAGTTTCTGTGTGTCTTCATTTTTGTTTTCGGCTGGGGCTTCGATTCCATAAACAGTGTGGGCATGCACTGAAGCTTTTGAGCTCCCTAGATGTTTCTTCATCCTATCTAGTTTAGCTGAACGACGGCCTTCTTCTGTCCTAAGCTGATGAAGCAATTCAGGAAATGAGGGTGGGTTATTTTTTTTCTGTTCAAGCTGAAGACCTAAAATCAACGAGTGGTCCCAGCATCCTCTGCAGAACTGTCTTATTAAGTGTTTTTCTGAATCTACAAGTGAAGCTCCCCCTCTAGAGATGACTTTAGTGAGGAGGGTCGGAAGTCTGAATAAATAATCAGATGGCTTCTCTCCAGAATTCTGGTTTGCACTCAAGAATGCAGCAAAAAGCTCTTCTCCATCTTCTACGACTCCAAAGGCTGATTCGATGTGGTTTACGTACGCAACAGGGTTTGCATTGACACCAAGTGGTTTCACCATGTCAGAAGCTGGACCAACCAAACTCTCTAGAACCTTTCTGATTTTTTGTGAATCGGTGACATAGGTGTCACTTAGAAGCAGCTCAACTTGAGTTCTCCAAGCTTCATAATCTACTTCCCCATTTGGCTTTGGAAGCCTACCTGAGAAGGTTCGAATTTTACTTGGGCTACTGTATGGTTGTGTTGACTCATTCTTAATAACATGTTCTACTACTATGTTCTGGATACTCGGGGGACTAATGATGTCTCCTTCAAGGCTCATTGAATTACGCACGGATGAGTGTGTGGTTGGAGCACGGTGAATGTCAGATATAGATGGCCGTCTGTTACATTCCTGGGTCATGCTAGGCATGTGCTCAACATCAATGTTAGGCTGAGTGTCCTGCATAGGGCTGTGATCCGGTAAAGACATGTTGTCAGTTTTCTGTGATGCTGTAGACCGAATGCGTCTCAGTTCATTTTCTAAGATGGAGGCATAGCCTGACATGGCACTACCACCAATAGCGCTGAGTTCTTCGAGATATTGCTGGGCTAAGTCTTTGCCTATTTCCTCTTGACATATTTGTCTAATTGTTCTGACATTCCATAGAGTAGTTGGATCAACAGGGCTAGGTATAAGGCCAAGGGTATCTGGGGTTATCCTGGTGATTGACTTTTCACACTCAAATTCTATTAATACCCTACCATTAGGTTGGTTGGGCTCATCCGCAACTCTGATGCAGGATGAGATCTTCCCATGTTGTTCGAAGAAGCTTATTATCGTTTCGGCAGAGCTCATTTCATTGACACCTTCAACTAATAAGCAGTTTTGTCCATGGACTTTATACTGATTGCAAAGATCCATATTGACTGTGTTATTTTCAAAAATAAAAAAATATATAATCAAGTATTTTATAGAGAGGTGTGGTCAGTGGGGTAGTATATGGCCTGAAACGCTAATTAACCAATCTCCTGGCTGGCTCGCCAACTTTCTGTAACCTGCACGACAGGAGAATGGGCCTATGCTTGCGCAGGGACAGTTTACAGTCTAATGTCTAAGTTCAGTGGAGATTGGTGTAGGTTTTTTTCTAGACCGGATTCTAGTACTCACCCCAAAGACAACACACACACTCGTGGGTATAGTTTACAATAAAAAAACCAATTTATTTCAACAGTTCAAAGTAAAGTTATTTCAATATCAATACTAAATTAGATGTGTTATATATATATATATATTTTACTCTATTATACTTTTTAAAAGTTCTTCCTAATATTCTATTTATTGTCTATATCTATCTATATTCTATTTTATACCCTTCTAATATATTACTTATGCAGCCATATTCTACACTAACAAATTAAAGAAAATAATCCAAAATAAAGTATGAGTGCACTCAAAGAAAATAATAAAGAAAAGAAAAGGGGGAATGATTCAGTCTTCCAATCTGTGCAAGGTGCAATGTCCAGATCCTACCACAATCACAGGGGCAAGTTAATGTAGAGGCGATGATGATGAATCCAAATCCAGGGCGATGATGGGGGCAATCCAAAGGGGGTATCCAAGGGTTCCAAAAGGGTGTCGCAAGGGGGGTTGTTCGGGGTACTAAAAAAACCAGTCAGGATTCCAGCAGCGTACAAAACACAAGAGAAAAGAGTCTTCCTTCTTCCTTCAACGGGAGATCATCTGTCTTTGGATAAAATCAAGACATCCTATGTAAATGGCTATGATTACATGGAACACAGAAAGCTGTTTACTTTTTAGCTTTGGCTAGTGGCTCACCAAGGAAGCTTCGTGGGAGGGATATTTTTTGTCGTAGTTCAAATGTCCTGTAGCTCAAATATCCGTAGTTCAAATATCAATAATTCAGGTATCCATAGTTAAAGTTGTCCATATTTCTAAATATCCGTATTTCTCTTCTCTATTGTCGACGGTTGTTTGCATGGTTTAAACTCTGTAGCTCGTGTGCCTCCTAGAGGCTACTCGTGGAACTTACATACGTCACAGGGTACATGTAATCATGTGGGTTACACTCGCATACGATTTCAGCTAGGAGGATAAGTTCTACTTTCTGCACATAACTAGCTTTCAGGTTACAGTGACATTTGTTTTGTTTAATAAGTTCCTTTATAAAGTTCTTTACAGTTAATGCTCAAGGTTTGAGAGACATTACTAAACGAAAGGCATTATTCCTTTATACAAAAAACTTTGATGCTGACCTTTTTCTGATCCAGGAAACTCATTCTGTTGTTGAAGATTATAACTTTTTAGAAATCACAGTGGGGGGAAGACTTGTGGATGTCACATGGAAATCCGCATTCAGCAGGAACACTAATTCTTAAGCACAAATTCAGTGGTAAGATCATCCTCACTCAAGCTGACCCATATAGACACTACATTCTTATGGTTCTTTCCTACAATGACAAGATTTTTCTGATTGGTAATGTTTATGACTATAACAGTTCTACGGAAAACAGGAGTTATTTGAAACTTTAAGTACAAATATAGATGCTGTTTTAGGAAAATTCTCTGATATGAAAATTATTTTGGGTGGAGATTTCAGTGTTACTGTAAATGATGAAGTCGACAGATGGCCAAGTAGACAAAAAGAAAACTCTCTTATAATTGAGTTTATGAATGAGAGAGGCTTAATTGATATATGGAGAGTCTGCAATCCCAATTCTGAAGTATTTACCTGGAAAAACAAGTCTGGCTCTTTACAGTCAAGAATTGATCTTTGGTTAATATAAAATTCTTTATCCTACTCACATTGTAAAGCTGAACTTATTCCGACACCTCTAACAGACCATAAAGTCATTCTATTGAATTTGAATATGTCATCACATGGAGTAAATAAAAGGACTCCTGCTTATTGGAAGCTTAATAATTCACTATTGCTAAAGGAATCCCTACATTAACTTATTAAAAATAAGATAACTTAGAACCTGATAATGGCAGAAAATGAAACAGCTTACGGGAAATACTGGGAGCTTCTAAAATTTGAATTAAGGAAACTTTTAATGGAAATGGATGCAAATATTAAAAAAGATAAGAAAAAGGAAGAAAATGGTTTGATTGTTGAAATAATTTCCTTATCTTGTATATTGCCTGAAAACATGTCTGAGATTCAAAGAACACAATTGCAAATACTGCAAACTAGATCAGTTATACATCAGCAAAGCCAAAGGAGCTTTTATACATTCAAGGGCTAAGTGGATCGAAGAGGGGGAACAGAACTCCAGTTATTTCTTTAAATTGGAGAAAAAAAGACAAAATAAAAATGGCATAACAAGACTTTCCCTAAATGGCACTGTTGTTGACAATCCAAAAGACATTGCTAAAATTTGTGAAAATTATTATAAAACTCAATACAAAACTAACTTATCAACAGCTGAAATGGAAGATTTCTTCAATTCTTTAGGTGAGGTTAAGTCAATTGGAGATGTTAACAAAACAATATGTGATGCCCCAATCACTATTGAGGAAATTAAGGCTGCTATTAAGAAACTTAAATTGAACAAATCCCCTGGAGTAGATGGGTTGACTTGTGAATTTTATAAAATGTTTTCTGCAGAGCTTATCCCCTTTCTACTTAATGTTTCTATCGAGAGTATAAACAATGAAGAACTCCCTCCTTCACTATGCCAAGGTTTAATTACTCTAATCCCAAAACCCCAGACAGATGTCCTAGTATTGGATAATTGGCTCCCCATTTCATTGCTAAACAATGATTATAACATTATGTATAGCCAATAAATTAAAGAAAGTCCTAAATTACATTATTGATGAATCTCAAAATGGCTTTATGTCTGGTAGATATATAATTGATAATACAAGACATCCTTGATATCTTAGACTATTCCAATTTAGTACTAGACATTCTCTTTCTAGATTTCCACAAGGCCTTTGACTCTATAGAGCATCAATTTATGTTCAAAGCTCTTGATTTATTTGGATTTGGAGAACATTTTAAAAAATCAATACGCACTTTGTATGCTTTTGGGAATAGTTCGATTAAGTTACCTCATGGAACTACAAAAAGATTTAGAATAGAACGGCGGATTGTCAGCGATGTCCCATTGCCGCATATTTATTTTTACTTCCCATGCAAATTTTAGCCTATTACATTAAAAAGAGTAGTTTAAAAGGAATCTCGATAGCAGGAAGGATAGTCTCTCTGAGTCAGCTAGTGGATGATACAACTCTATTTCTACAGAATAAATCTCAAATTGATATTGCAATTAAACTCTTTGATACATTTTCTGCAGCTTGTGGTCTCAAGCTTAACGTATCCAAATGTGAATTGCTTCCCATCAAGGCCTGCAGTGATGCAGAAGTTTCAGGAATTCCTGTAAAATTTAAAGTTAAATACCTTGGGGTCACCGTTGTTAAAGATCAAACTGCAAGAGTGAGTGAAAACTTTAATCCACTTTTTTCTTCACTACAGCAGAGATTTAATCTAGACTTGTCCATGCTAGCTCAGCTCTCGATGCCTCAAAAGATACATGTACAAAAATTGAGAAGACCTTGTTTGATTTTATTTGGAAAAGGAAATGTCATTTCATTCGAAAAAAATTAATGATTAACAAGCTCAGTAACGGTGGTTTCAATGTTTTACACTTTCATACTCTACACTCCACTTTTAAAATTAAATGGATCAAAAGATACTTGACAAATCCAATTAGTTATAGAACTTTATATCAACATATGTATTTGACACATTAGGGGGATTTAATGCTATATTAAGATGTAATTACAATATAGAAAAGCTCCCTGCGAAACTCTCCAATTTTCATAAACAGTTACTATTATGCTGGTCCTTGGTATACAAACATAATTTTTCCCCTCACAAATACTACATTTTGAATAACCAGGATATATGTTTCAAGCACAAATCGTTTTTTAAGAAATGGATTGATAATGGCAGACTACTTGTCTGTCAGTTGTTTAACAAGGAAGGTCATATGTTTACATATGGTGAATTCTTATCAGAATATAGCATTCCTGTACATCCTAGGGAATTCACTATTGTCGTCGATGCTATTCCGTCAGGTATTAAATCTCTGTTGTCATCGTCAGCCAGTGATATTATCATTCAGACTACTCCACCAGGATTATACATAGGGAATTCAGATCCTTTTTTTAGTAGAAAAACTAATAATAAATGTATAAGGGAAATAATTCAGAGGGGCACAATTAGTAAACCCGTTTTTGTTTGGAATAATTTATATATGCGATAGACTGTGAAAAAACATGGTTATTGCCCAGGAACTACTTTGTTTCAAATAAGGTGCGAGAGGTGTCATTGAAAATATTGCGCAGGTGTTATCCCGTTAATTCTGTTATTGTAAAATATAGGCTAAATGTTGATCCTCATTGTTCATTCTGTCACCACACAGATGAAACTATAACTCATCTTTTTCGGGACTGTACCTTTAGTCAAACTTTTTGGCATGACCTTAATTGGTTGTTTAACCGAAAATTAGATATTCAGCTCAAATTCAAAACTGAATTCATTTTAATTGGTCTCTTTAATGCCTGTCAAGAAAATGTATGTCATTAATCTTGTTTCTTTATTAGCAAAATTCCACATACATGTCAACAAATTTGCAAAACAGAAACCCAACCTTACTGTTTTCATGTCTTACTTAAAATCCTACCTGGACAGACTAAAATTCTGCACAAACTCAAAAGCTGTGAAAACTAGAGCCTTATGTAATTAATTCGATTTAATTTGATTTGTCATTTATTTTAATTTAAAAAATTTTTATGTCTGCATATATTTTATTTCTTTATCCTTTTATGTATTTTCTTTTTTATATATTATGGTTCATCAATACCTCAAGCATGCACTGCCTTGTCGAAATTGTGACCATTTTGTAAGTTCAATTGGGGAAATAAAGTTTATTATAAAAAAACACTTCCTGGTTTACCAAAACGTTGCGGTGTATAAGAAAATTTATATATCAACGCTACATACAGCTGTAAAGAGTGTGAATAACAACGCTATGTAGTCTTTTTTTAATGCAGTGATAATCGCCAAGAATATTTTACTCACTGACTTCATTTTGGATATGGGACTACTTACTCCTGGACTCAGCTTTCCAATGGCACTTTATGGGACAACTGAACACGATCTTTAAACCTGTTCTTTCGATGGACTTCCAGGTGGCGCTCGACTGCGATGCACGCGTAGCTCAGTAGCTCGTCCTCAGCAACTCAAACTTTTTTTTCAGTTACTCTTTCGACCAACATTGATAACACATCGCAGCATAATGTCTCAAGGAAAGCCCGGGGGTAAACGGGAAGGCGAGAGTATGTCGCCGTTAAAAAAAAAACTATGGTTAAGGTAAAGTAAGAGCTGTTAGGACGCCATTGCTAACGCTGTTAAAACCGCGTTGCTTGAACAGCAGGCTGACTTCAACTCGTTAATCCAGTCGGCAGTGAAAGAAGCGATCAACAGTATCCTCATCCCACAGTTAACAAAACTAACACGTCAAATTCAGCATGTCAAAGATAATTGTGAACTGGCCAAAGACATCGAGTCCTCTCACAAAGCTATCCGGAGCGACACAGCTAAGGTTGACGCGCTGCAGGCTACGACGAGAGCTAGCAAGCAACAAGCTAATGATCTTCAGCATCAAGTGGGTGGGGGAACTCGCCTCAAAGATCGCTCAGATGTAGGACCATAGCCGGAGGTCCAACGTGAGACTGGTCGGGCTGAAGGAAGGCGAGGAAGGGTCGGACGCCATTGGTTTTCCGAGCAAAACTTTGCCGAGGTTGATACCTTCATTGGGAGAACGGGTTATCCGCATAGACAGAGCCCGTAGACTTTACATCAGAGTTGGCACAGATGCAACCGGCCTCGCACGCTGATCTTCAAACTGCTGGACTACTCTGACTGTGGAGCCATTTTGAAGGGAGCTGGAGCGCAGCCCGTTAAGCATAATAAACAAACCTTGCTGTTCTTCCGGAATTACAGCGGAGAAACGATGAGCAAACGGAAAGAGTTCGCCACGGTCCACAAGAGGATGATTTCGCCGAAAAGTTTATTCAAAACACCGTTCAACCTCCAGCAGCCCCCCCCCCCAAAAAACCTCCAGCAGCCCTACAAAACCAAGAAATGGCCGCTTTGCTCCGGGAGCCGGACAACGGCGACAAGATGGACGCCTCGTCACCGCCACCGTGGGTTAATGTTGCTACAGCTTCCAGCTAAACGATCTTGCGACATTATTCTACACTCTAGCGTCTTGACTTTTCACTGACTGTGACTACCTGCTAACTTAGCTATTCAGCACTGATGGGACTTGGACAGACGTTGCTATTGTTCGCTTTTTGGTGCTGTTTATTCCTCACATTGCTTAACTAATCTGATTGAAGTTAATGACGTTCTGCTGTGTGGGTTATCTTGACAGTTTATGTCATAGGGACTGAATCGTTCACATCACGTATTGTTCACTCTTGAGGGGGGCAATCTTCCTATTGTTTAGATAAGTTGGTTGATCCAAAGGAGTTGAATCGAGTGCAACTGGACTTGGTATATATGTGTATATATATGAAGACGTTTCGCCTCTCATCCAAGAGGCTTCATCAGTTCGTGCCTTTCTGACTAGACGTCTCTACCCACAAGATAACATTCCATGCATATATGGACTCCCTAAGATCCATAAAGATGGAAACCCCATCAGGCCCATCGTAAGTAGCATAAACTCGGTCACGTACAACATTGCCAAACATATAGCCAACATCTTGACCCCTTTAGTGGGCGAAACACCTCACCATATCCAAAACTCCATTGACTTTGTGAAAAGGTCCAAGGCGTAAAACTGGAACCGAATGAAACCATGGTATCCTACGACGTGACCTCGTTATTCATGTAACCAGGTTAAAATTAATGTTTTTATTTTATTTTGTTTGAGTATGAAATATCACCAAATCCTGTCTGTGTGCTGTTATTTGTGTTTACTACATTTTATTTTATGTCATTATTTACTTTTATGTGTTTTACAACGACCGTCATATACGTGTTCTGTCGCTTTAAGAGAGAGGTCTTATGGGTACACGGAAGACGGAACGCGGGAGAGGCCATTTTTGTTTTGTGGGAGGAGTCTCAAGCAGCAATCGAGCCGAGCCACACGTGTTTCTTACCGTGGGACAGTTTTGCTGGTTGAGGAGAACGTAACCTTGAGTATCCCTGTAAGAAGATACTGCAAGCTGTGGGATAAAATACTTGTTTATCCTTTCTTACATCGGAGTCCCATGGACGGTTTCTCCTTTTAATGCACACGAGTGAAGTCCGGGCAGTGGTTGAGCTTCGACCCCCACGTCCGTAAGAAACACCGCTCCCGCTGGAGGACTGGACGGTTGTCGAAGGGTTTGAAACCAAAATAAATGGCAAGGTGGGCCAAATAGAGTCCTGTGTGTCCCCGCTCCTTCCTTGATCATGATGATGATGAGAGACTGAGGGCCCCCCACAACACCTGGGGCCCCACACAACTAGAACACAACGCAGAGCTACTGATGAGAGTGACGGGCATGCAGCAGGCTGACCAGCATAGAACAGCATAGGACTGCCCCCGTTACATTCACCTGCATCCCAACCATGGAGGCTTTGGAAACTGTGAGGCAACGTTTGCTATGGGACGACACCCTCCACGATAGGACCAACCTCAGCCCAGACCAGATTTGCCAACTACTGGACCTTTGCCTGAACACTACATATTTCCAGTTCAGGGGCCAGTTTTACAGACAGAAACACGGGTGTGTAATGGGCTCACCAGTATCTCCCATTGTGGCCAACTTACACTACCGTTCAAAAGTTTGGGATCACCCAAACAATTTCGTGTTTTCCATGAAAAGTCACACTTATTCACCACCATATGTTGTGAAATGAATAGAAAATAGAGTCAAGACATTGACAAGGTTAGAAATAATGATTTGTATTTGAAATAAGATTTTTTTTACATCAAACTTTGCTTTCGTCAAAGAATCCTCCATTTGCAGCAATTACAGCATTGCAGACCTTTGGCATTCTAGCTGTTAATTTGTTGAGGTAATCTGGAGAAATTGCACCCCACGCTTCCAGAAGCAGCTCCCACAAGTTGGATTGGTTGGATGGGCACTTCTTTGAGCAGATTGAGTTTCTGGAGCATCACATTTGTGGGGTCAATTAAACGCTCAAAATGGCCAGAAAAAGAGAACTTTCATCTGAAACTCGACAGTCTATTCTTGTTCTTAGAAATGAAGGCTATTCCATGCGAGAAATTGCTAAGAAATTGAAGATTTCCTACACCGGTGTGTACTACTCCCTTCAGAGGACAGCACAAACAGGCTCTAACAGGTACTATTTAATGAAGATGCCAGTTGGGGACCTGTGAGGCGTCTGTTTCTCAAACTAGAGACTCTAATGTACTTATCTTCTTGCTCAGTTGTGCAACGCAGCCTCCCACTTCTTTTTCTACTCTGGTTAGAGCCTGTTTGTGCTGTCCTCTGAAGGGAGTAGTACACACCGGTGTAGGAAATCTTCAATTTCTTAGCAATTTCTCGCATGGAATAGCCTTCATTTCTAAGAACAAGAATAGACTGTCGAGTTTCAGATGAAAGTTCTCTTTTTCTGGCCATTTTGAGCGTTTAATTGACCCCACAAATGTGATGCTCCAGAAACTCAATCTGCTCAAAGAAGTGCCCATCCAACCAATCCAACTTGTGGGAGCTGCTTCTGGAAGCGTGGGGTGCAATTTCTCCAGATTACCTCAACAAATTAACAGCTAGAATGCCAAAGGTCTGCAATGCTGTAATTGCTGCAAATGGAGGATTCTTTGACGAAAGCAAAGTTTGATGTAAAAAAAATCTTATTTCAAATACAAATCATTATTTCTAACCTTGTCAATGTCTTGACTCTATTTTCTATTCATTTCACAACATATGGTGGTGAATAAGTGTGACTTTTCATGGAAAACACAAAATTGTTTGGGTGATCCCAAACTTTTGAACGGTAGTGTATGTTGGCTGTGAGATTTCCAACTCCAAGAGCATAGCATTATGTGTTGATGGCATCTTGCTCATGGTGTGTCCCCCACTGGATCCATGGCTTCATAATAGGCTTGTGTCTTTGTTTGCATATGTCATTGATTAATGACCTGCCTGGATTGGCAGCAGTCAGGATACGGTGCGCTATGGAGCCTGTAATGCGACCCACTCGCTCCTGATGCCACTGCATACAAGATGCCTGGCTGATGGTTGCTCTCTCCACCTTGTCCACCTCCTCTTCGGTCACTTCATGCAGGCTGAAACACCATGGGTTCTTGGATGGTGTGGCGAAAGCTTTGAAACTGTTCAGAACCACTGCATGTGATGATCTGTCAGCCAGCATGGTCAGAAATTGCAGCTGCTGTGAAGTAGAGGCTTTTGGGATTGGGGCTTTTCTTTCAATTTTTCCTCCTGATGTTTGCTCAGAGTAAAAAGTTGTTTCTGCTACAAGTGCAGGCTCAATTTTTTTTTTTACACAGACCTGATTCCATGCACAGGCTTTGCTTGTGCATGGGACTTTATTAAACCCCATCCTAACACAGCCTCTAATTTAAAAAGAACAGTAGCCACATGGGAACACGACTCATCCAGACTGAAAAAAAGCAGGAACAGTAGTTATGGAAATACAAAGTGTGAAATACATCAAGCTTCATATTCATAGGCACTCCAGATACCCTGTCATGCAGTCGCAATGACCTATCAGAACTGTGCCGTCCCCCTGCACCGCAACCCAGGTCCGATGAGGCTTTTCGGGAACCCTCCAGGATGGCTTCACATCGCAGCGATATAAATAAATGTCGCACTCTGACATTTTGTAACGTAATACCACCCCTACAAATCCACTGGTAAAAAAGTGTGAGCCTCCAGGGACCTGTAATTCTTCAGGTTGCAGTGCGAGTAGATCCCTGTGTGATATAGCACATCGCCAAAGCATAGGCTAATAACATTGAGTAACGTTGTTGCTACAGTCGAAACTGTGCATGGAATTCACTCATTTTTGTCTTAACATGCAAAGATATACTAGTCTTTTATATCATAGTGTTAATGAACGTAGGATACCAACATAGACCATAGGATGACCATAGGATTCTGATATTACAGTCAGTTTGCATAATCATATCTAAGGTTATAGCAAAGTGTCTCTTACCTGGAGACTCAACCAGATAACAAAAAATGTCAGGAAACGACACCTCTGGCCATTCAGTTGGGTCGTTTGTCCAGTCATGTATACTGTATGGACAATACGACTCAGTTTTTCTATATATTGTGCTCTGTCGAGTGGCAGCAGTGACTCTGCATAAGCCATGATGGGTTTAAATACTGCACTTTTCCAGTCGGGGAAAGGATTGTTTTCCCCACGCCCACTCCACCCACGCCACGCCCCCAACTATGACTAGACACTGACTGTATCTATGTGTACTATTCACAGAGGACTGGGAAATGTTGCAATCACAGCATTTTAAGATGGCAACAGATGTATAATGACCAAAAACAACAACCAGTTTCATATTCACATCGAATCTGTGGACAACCATATCAAGTTCACCAGAGAGGATGTGAAAATGACAGGTTAGCCTTCTTAGACTGTGAAATTGCAATTGGTGATGGAGGACATTTGATTGTTGATGTTTACTGCAAACTAACACATACTGATCAGTACATACTGATCAATACTTAAGGTTTGACTCTCATCATCCACTGGAGCACAAACTAGGAGTCATCAGGACGCTGTACCACCAAGCTGGCAGTGTCCCCACTGACACAGGAGCCGGGGAAGGGGAGAAATCCCACATTAAACAAGCCCTGGTGAAGTGTGATTATCCTAACTGGGCATTTGTCAAAGCCAGGAAGATGCCCAAACAGTGCACCAGCTGTCTAAGCATAAACCAGTGGTGATTCCATATGTGGCAGGAGTGTCGGACAAACTGATAAGCATATTTTTAAAACACCACTTCTCAGTTGCATTCAAACCCCAAAAGACGCTGTGCCAGAAATTTGTCCAACCCAAGTATCGGGTCCCCCGTCACAAACAGAGCAATATAGTGTACACTGTTAAGTGCCTGGAGGATTGCCGTGACTTATACATTGGAGAAACTAAACAGATGCTGGCCAAGAGAATGGCACGACACAGGAGAGCTAACACGTCAGGCCAGGACTCCGCAGTCTACACCTATCTACAGGCCAGTGACCACTCTTTCAAGAATGAGGAAATTCACATCCTTGATAGGGAGGACGGATGGTTTGAACAAAGAGTAAAAGAGGCCATCTATGTCAAGAGTGAATGACCATTCCTGAACCGGGGGGGGGGGGGCTAAGAGTACATCTGTTGCCATTTTACAATGCTGTGATTGCAAGCAAACATTCCCAAATCCTCTGAATAGTACACATGGCCATTGAAACTCTAGTTAATGGTCACACCCCATATTTGCATATGAAACTGGTCGTTGGTTTCGGTCGTTATGCAACTGTATTGTTTATAAGGGTGGGGATAGCTGCAGTCAGTTTAGACTGAAGATGTCACTTAGTTGAGTGATGAAATGTGTCTGTCAATAAACGTATCCAGATTCAACCTTCTTTGATAATGTAATTCTTTCAAGTGGGCACTGTAAGATTTTTTTTCTTTTCTTTCTCCTTCTCCCTCATTTTATTTCTCAATTCATCATTTTGTCTCTCAGATATGATGGAGAGAGCCATCATAAACACGTTTGTGGGCCATGACGTGGTGGAGCCTGGCAACTACGTTCAGATGTTTCCCTATCCGTGTTACACCAGGGATGAGTAAGACATGGATTTTTGATTTAGTAATATTTACATGTTTGGATTCCTATCAGGGCCCCTCCTGCTATAAGAATGTATAAAACTGTATTAATTTGATGAAAGCATTCCTCAAACAGCATACTGATAACCTTTGTGTTTTGTTTTTTTTCTCTAGTTTTCTGTTTGTAATTGAGCACATGATGCCTCTGTGTATGGTCATTTCTTGGGTTTATTCGGTGGCCATGATGATTCAACACATCGTTGCCGAGAAGGAGCACCGCCTCAAAGAGGTAAGACCGGATGGACACCTGTCCGACTGAAAACAGTCTGTTTGCCAGCATGACATCCCTCATGCTGGCCCTAAACTTGTCTTTTACTGTCTGTTTGTCTGTCTGTCTGTCTGTCTGTCTGTCTGTCTGTCTGTCTGTCTGTCTTTATAGCTGCCTGTCTGTCTACCTTTCTGTCTGTGTTTCTGTTTATTTATTTGTCTGTCTGCCTATCTGTATTTGTCTATATGGCTGTCATTCTGTTTGTCTGCCTGTCTGTCTTTCTGTCTATATGGTATGTCTGTCTTTCTGTGTGTTTCTGTTTATCTCTGTCTGTCTTTCTGTCTGTCTATTTGTCTGTCTACCTATCTTTGCCTATTTGTCTGTATGATTGTCAGTCTGTGTCTGTCTAGCTATCTTTGTATGTCTTTCTATCTTTCTGTCTGTCTGCATGACTGATTGTCTCTCTATTTGTCCTCCTGTCTGTGTTTCTGCTGATATCGATCAAATGGACGCCTCCCTCTCTACCATCTCTTTGACAACTTGCAGCACAAAAATGTCGCTCACACCAACCAACTCTCTTGTACAACCTGTTGGAAAAATGTCTTAAAGCAATGGAAACTTTTTCTGCTATAAATTTCTTATTCTATAAAAACTGATTGCTGCTGTTGGATGGGTTTGGATATGAATGTCCTCTTGCTAGTTGGATATTCAAGACATAAACATGACTCTACGAAGTATTTAAATGTTGGGCATATTTGCATGTGCATAGGAGACTAAATCATAGATGGAAAATACATGTCATCACAAATTAAAATCTTTTAGTCTATAGAAACAAATGTCAACACAAATTTTGCAGCCCTTAATATTCATGTGTTAAGCTATTTTTTTTCTCAGTTGATAAATTTAGCGGTGGAGGAATGATTTTCAATGCAACAGTACATCACCACTGTAATATTTAAACAAGTCATGTAGTCTGGATTTGAGGGATAAAATGCATTCTGTTAAATCAAGCAAAAAATATGTCAACTGAGTGAGATTATGTATCCCTTTTTAAAGCAAAGCCACTTGTGTATTCTCACTTCTTTGAAGAAAATTCTCGATACAGGTGACATTCTATTAAAAAACAAGTGAATATGAAAATTGCTTTTACATTTGCAGGGGAAAACAAGATTATGATTCTCAATTTTACAATAGATCATTGTGTTAAAACTATTCCTTCACATCTATTCTACTTCATCCTCAGGTGATGAAGATGATGGGTCTGAACAACGCAGTCCACTGGGTAGCTTGGTTCATCACCGGCTTTGTCCAGCTGTCCATCTCTGTCACAGCTTTGACTGCCATCTTGAAATATGGTCGGGTGTTGCTCCACAGTGACCCCTTCATCATCTGGCTCTTCCTCACTATTTACGCTGTAGCCACCATCATGTTTTGGTGGGTGCCAAAACTTCACTTTCTGAATGGGCCATAATATGGAAATGTTAAAAAGTCATCAACAAAAGATATTTGATTAGATTTGTATGAGGATGTTGATGTGAAGCACTTTGCGTGTCTAGAAAGGTGCTATATAAATGTAATTTTGATGATAATTATTATTATTATTATTATTATTGAGTTGATTTGATCATACTTGATTGATATCTGAAGATATCTGACAGGTCCATTTAAGACTATAAATACATAGACCAAAAAGACTTGTTAAGTCCCCTATCTATCCCCATTAGCTGAAAGGAAACTTCTCTGTATTAAGTCTATCAATAATGTATGGTATGATTTTCGGTCCCCCTTTGTAAAAGCAGTGTCATATTGTCAACCTCAGTTAACTACTTTTAAGTACTAAGAGCTCGATACAGTTTTGTACATTTCCTTGTATTATTCTCTAATTTGCCAACCATTAGTCTTTATCTAAATATTTGCTCATTATTTCACAATTGAGACATCTCACTTTATTTGTTCAGGTGAGGACCACCTTACTATTATGAAGTCCCAGCTATACATGGCGGTCACAAGATGGTGGATGGTTCACTGTCCCAAACCCCATTCTATTTTTCCATTTGAAAAAAAAAAGTGGCTGCAAATAAGGTCTGTGATTGACATAGGGAAATACCCTCAACTAATTTGTTTCTATAAGTTAAGTGCAATCTTTTGATAGCACGCATGCATATGACTTTTGAAGCAATAATTAACTTAAAGTCCATTGCTAACAAGATGCTTAACTGTCGACATCCCAGCCAGCCAGTTAGCTATTTAATTAGAAATATTGCTCTTGTGAGTAAATTGCTGCTTCAAAATTCATGAGTGCTACTGCAGACAGCATTCGACTTGTGGAACAACATTGATAGGTAACTTAACCCTGTATGAAAAACAGATCTTATACGGGGAGATTTCATTTTTTTTTCCAAATTGGAAAACATGACAATTTCAGTTGTTGTATCATCTACCATCTTCCAGCAAATTTTCTCCTACCAGGTGACAGCATGGCTGTGGCACTCTAGCAATAATTATATCACATCACAAACACCAGATGGGACACCAATTTATGAGTCAAAAAAACAAAACAAAACAAGTTTGTCACTGGAGACTTGGAGTCTTTTTGTTATGGACCAATGCTAAATTGAAAAGCAGTGCTAGATGATCGCATATGTCATGCTTGTCTCTTAGTTTCCTGGTGTCAGTGATCTACTCCAAAGCAAAGCTAGCTTCAGCCTGCGGTGGGATCATCTATTTCCTCAGCTACGTGCCCTACATGTATGTGGCCATCAGGGAGGAGGTGGCCCATGACAAGATCACTGCCTTTGAAAAGTGCATTGCTGTAAGACTTTTTCTATGCTCTCACCCTTGTAGCGTTGTCAGCTTCCACAAATGAAAATATGGGATGGGGAGGGGGGTTATTGGTTGTTGCTTATGTAGATTCTCATGTAACAGTGTAACGACCACAGATGTGTAGACTTGCTAACCCTTGGCTAACGGGTCAGACCCTTTAGTTGACTGGTTAGCGCAGTCACCCGTGGTACAGGGAACCCAGGTTCAATTTCCGGCTGCCCCCTGAATTCTTGCTACATTTGGTGGCAGCAGTGGGATTCCAGTCTCTTCGAGAGAGTGGGTTCGAATCCCACCACTGCCACCAATGTAGTGAGAATTCGAGGTCAGCTGAGAATCGAACCTTGGTTCCCCGCACCACAGGTGACTGGGCTAACCAGTCAACTAAAGGGTCCGACCCGTTAGCCAAGGGCTAGCAAGTCTACACATCTGTGGTCGTTACACTGTTACACTCATTTATTCACTGATGATCCTGTTGTGAAGTATGTTTAGTTTCCTTGATATTAAATTTGCTGTAGGCCCACAAATAAAGTTAGAGTTTTCAAATTATATGGTGATAATTTATTAATATTACTATCATCACTAGTCAGTGTAGTAATATTATCCTTCCAGTTAGAATGTGTCACCACAACAATATGTTATACTGTAGGCGCAGACAGCTTATTAATTATTAAGAGCCTCCTTATGGGAAAAGATGTGTGTGTGTGTGTGTGGGGGGGGCATTACATCACAGCCAGAGACGTAATAAAGAGTTTTCTTACATTTCATAAAATTTGACTATAATTACGCAGTTCAACAAACTAACCCATATCTGTTTCCTCCCATATACCTACACTAAACTGATACTCAAAGATACAGAAGAAAATATGTCCTGCATGAGTTCAATATGGGATGCATTTTTTACTTTTCAATTCCAAGATGATTGTGCATTTTACGGGATGGTTGGTAACCCTATTCCCTGTATATCTCTTAGCAATACCACATTTTTTCATCAGATGAGCAGATCTTCACATTAAAAGCATGATCAAGTCACATTCTCTGTCCGTGTTCTAGAGACTTGTGATCTTATATTAGCGGGACAAGAGCTTCTCAAGGTTACCGGTGTTCTTATTCCTCATATATCATCCATGTCTAGCCATGGTATTTTTTTGAAAATATATAATGCAATACTCTGGTTAGATTTACTTGCTTCTCTCTATATCTTTTCCAGTCTCTGATGTCAACCACAGCCTTTGGCCTGGGGTCAAAGTACTTTGCCCTGTATGAAGTGGCTGGAGTCGGCATCCAGTGGCGCACCATCAGCCAGTCACCTGTAGAGGGGGATGATTTTAACCTGGGCCTGTCAATGATGATGCTCATCATTGATGCCAGTGTCTATGGGGTACTCACCTGGTATATAGAAGCCGTGCATCCAGGTGTGAAGAATAATCTAATTACTATTGTGCCCGAACACCATTATTTCTGGAGTCTTCTACTAAGCCCTTGCACTTGACAGCATCATTGTCCTGTTTTCCGACTATTTTGTATTTTAATTCTCATATTTTCTGCATCTGGATGCTCAAAGGTGCCTTTACGCTAAATGCACTTGACTTGATGTGCACTCTTGGCTATGATACAATTACTATGCAAACATTTTTCTACTACAGCTTCATATAGTACTACTATGTACTCGATGATGCCAGTTGGCAACATTCAGATTCATTTGCTAATTACCATCTCTCTTGTAAGTCGCTTTGGATAAAAGTGTCTATTAAATGAGTAAATGTAAACATGATAATCTGAATTCCCTTCATCCTTATTCCCAATTTGTCTAGTGTTTTTTTAGACAAACTAAGTTGTACTTATTTGTCCTCCCTCCTCATTCCTCTACCATAGGCATGTATGGGCTTCCCCGCCCCTGGTACTTCCCCCTTCAGAAATCCTATTGGTGTGGCAGTGGAAGGGTGGAGACATGGGACTGGCCATGGTGTAGCGGCGGGACTGCCAGGCTGAGCGTGATGGAGGAGGATCAGGCGTGTGCTATGGAGCACAGAAGATCTGGTAATGGTGAAGTGATGGTTTGAGTTGGATGGCAGAAGTTTGGTTTGAGAGATTTTCACATTCTGTCAATCAACTTTTGCAATAGCAGAGTGCATTTTTTGTGCACAACTCAAATTTTCTCTTTCAATCTCCAGTCTCCAAACCATCCAATCAACCAACCATCCTAGCATATTATCATCCAATCATTGAGCTTTTTTTGTTGATGTACCACCAAGTTGGTTTGTAGTACTTGATTATGGACTCGGTCTCGAGTCTGCATTTTAAAGGTCTCGGTTTTGTTTTGGACTTCACAGAATAATGACTCAGACCTGACTCGGTCTTGGACAGTGTAGATTCGTTTACCTTTACTACAATGGTAGACTGCTACAGTTACAGTCATAGTGTTTAATTGGACTTGCACTGTTCTGGTGTCTGAGGTTTCGGCCCCGCTGGACTTGAGTTTGACACGCCACCTAAAAGTCTTGGTCTTGACTCGGACTCCATAAGCTTCGGTCTCGGACTTGACTTATACTAGCCATCCTAAAGACTTGGTCTCACCTTGAGTACAAGGCTACCCCCAATTATGCTCTTTTCACATCAATCTCACATTTCCATATTTCTTATAACTTTCCTTATCATCCCCTGTAGTCAAGTCGGGGAATTTCAAGACAATCTTAAAGACAACTAAGACATGACCCAACTGTTTTTTCTGAGCCAAAGTTATTGCACATCTTTCTGTTTAACAATACCTTATCTCTTCTCAATCCTATTCCAGGCTTTTTATTAGAACATCAAATTAGACCCTCACCTCCTCGTCCTCACACCTCAGCAATCTTCATCTATTTTAATTAATGGTTTATTAATTGAGTGAGTGGTGGGGCCTGTTTTCCCTGATGCTGCTCATTATCACCCTTTTGAAAAATCAGCCCCAACAGACCTATCTCCATTTTACCCCTGGTTACCTCTGAGCTATTAGACTCTCAGCGTAATGGCATGAGCCTGCTCGTCTGTCTGTGTTGTTATACCTATGATTGTGATAGTGATGCTAAATGCTTGAAATCTTCTCCTGTGACTGGTCCTGCTTACTGTATGGTCAAAGCAGGGGTTGATTGTAACCTAGCAGTCAGATAAAATCAACTAAGGAACAGAGGATGAGATATGTTCTTGTTTGAATCAAGTCTGGTTTGTGTAAAAGCACAAGATAGCCCCCCCCCCCCGTATACCGGAGAAGAGCCAGACGTAAAGAGGTTGAGCTAAAATAACATGGCCATTCCCCAGCTAAAGATCACATTAGGGCTGAGTGATGATGACAAAATCAAATATTGTGATATTTTTTGCCTTAATACCTTGATATCGATGATGGGATATTTTGGGGATTACAAATGGTGCTTTCATAAATTACACATTTACACACTATCTGTTTATGCTATCCCTTTTGTGTTGTTGTCATGGTCTATGTACTTTTAAATTCTCTTTGTTTATCTCTAAATTTTTTTTCTGTTATTGAACTACTGTGTTGTAAGGTGGCCTTAGGTGTCCTGAAAGGTGCATGTCAAATAAAATGCCAAATAATACAATTATTATCATTCATTACAAGAAAATGTTGAGAAATGATCATTAGTAATGTGGATATGTTGACCAAGTAGGTAGAGACATTCATTGTTCATTTCACTGAAACAGTGGAATAAGTTCAGTAAATGGTCTCACTTTACTGTAATGTAGCCTTCAACCCCAGGGAATGACAACATTTAAGTTATATCACCATATTACCAGAACCAAAATCACAGACGATATCTAATCTCATATCATCATTGTGTAGCTCTAGATCAGATGTTCTTTCATTTTTAGTACTGAAGGGATTTTTTGTTGTTGTGTACATTAATGTTAAAATCAATAGTTATGATTTCTCAGGTGTGGCCAGGTATTTATGACACAGTCGTTAAAAACTGAGGTGTGTGATTCACCGTTTTTACAATGCCTTTTACATAACACTGACTTTTCCATCTTTTCTTCCTTACTCCAGAGGAGATGCGGGGTATTGAGGAAGAGCCCAGCCACCTGCCACTGGTAGTGTGTATAGACAAACTGACCAAAGTCTACAAGACTGGCAGCAAGCTGGCCCTCAACAAACTGAGCCTCAACCTCCATGAAAACCAGGTGGTGTCCTTCCTGGGACACAATGGGGCAGGCAAGACCACCACTATGTGAGTTAAAATATTGTGTGTGTGTGTGTGTGTGTGTGTGTGTTATCTGCACTCACAAGGACCAGGTGTCCTCATTAGGATAATAAAATCACAAACCACCTACCCAGCAAGGACTTTTTTTTTTTTTTTGGCCGACACCATGAAAAGTGTTATTTTTGGGTCCAATTGGGGTTAGGCTGAGGTCTAGTATTAAAGTTTAAGCTGTAGAAGTTGGCTTAGGGCTCAAGTTAGGGGTTAAGATTGGATTTATGTTTGGGTTAGTATTAATTTTTTTTGCTCAGCTTTGGGTAAAGGTTAGGGTTAGTATTAGAGTTTGGGGTTAGAGACATGGGATTTTGACTCTAAACGCTTTGTCCCTTTTTACCTGTGTGTGTGTGTGTGTGTGTGTGTGTGTGTGTGTGTGTGTGTGTGTGTGTGTGTGTGTGTGTGTGTGAAAGAGAGCGAGAGCGAGAGAGTGACGTTCATTTGTGTGTGTGTGTGTGTGTGTGTGTGTGTGTGTGTGTGTGTGTGTGTGTGTGTGTGTGTGTGTGTGTGTGTGTGTGTGAGAGATGTGTGTGACATTCATGAGCTGTAACTTGTAAGCTAATTTAAACAGTGCAGTGCCCCAGCCACCCTTTCAACTTACAGCATGTTTTTCCAATACACTCACAATGCTCACAACTCATTTCAGTGTAGGTCCATGTTACGGCCACGGGTGTGTCCGTATAGTTTTGTGTTGCCTCCTGTATCACTCTGACTCTACATTCAGGTATCCACCAGGTGCTCCTCATCACCTAATCAACTGGTCAACGAATCATCCAATTTTCATCAGCTGTGCAGTCTCCCATTTAAACCCCCACATGTCTTCAGTTCACCGGCCAGCTAGTTTAGTTTGTGTGATGTAGTTACTTTTCGTTTGTAACGTCGGGCCCGTTTTTGGTTTAGTTTGCATTGTGACTATTTTGAGTTATGTTTAGTTGTTTAGCTCTTTTGGGCGAGGGGATCAAGGTAAGATGCCCATGGGCAAACACCCCATCACGTAGCTTACCTCTGTTAGACACACTAGGTTAGCAGCGGTTGCCACCTTTTTGTCTTTAGGTTTGGTGCTTTTCAGCACTGTCAAGGGTGGGTTACTTTTGTTAATAGTTTGTTTTGGCAACCGTTCGGTTCCCTTGTCCTGTCATTGTTAATAAATATATTTATTATATCTATACGTTTATGTCTCACTGTGTTGCACCCTCACCTCACTGTTACTCAGTACACTAATAGTTGCACCCTCTCCAGACCGAGGGTCGTAACAAATGGGGGCTCGTCCGGGATATTGGCGGCTTTGGTCTGGCTAGTTGCCGTTTCCTGTAGTGTGCTGTGTTAGCGTTCGGTGTTGGGTGGTGTTGAGCACAGTGTTCATTATTGTTTAGTGTTGTTGGTGTGTTCTTGGTTTGGTGGTGGGTATGGCCGTGGCTGCTGGTCCACTTCCTTTCATCCTCTGCCATGGTGTTGGTTCTGGTGGCAGAGCTTCGTGCCGACGCGGACGAGGTCCGATGCTAGGGCGGAGCTGCCGGCCAGGCTGGTGTGGTTCGATCCCTGGTCCCCTGTGTTGCACTCGGCGTGGGTGCTGACGCCCGCCTGAGAGGCAGGCTGAGTCAGGTCTCCAGTGGGAGATTTGGGGGGCGGGATTTGTGGCAGAGAGGCTGGAGGGGAGTTGCGGACGGTAGACCTTTAAGGCTATGAGTGCGGGGCGCGCTGCGCTCTTTGCTTCCACCACCAGCTGGTCCACGCTGGCACACGTTGTGTTGTGACTGTGGTCACGAGTTGTAGCTGGCTCACCTGCGGGTCGAACGCAGCTACGTCACTTGGCGTGGGTCGCCACGGTGACCGAGGTGTGGTCACGAGTTGTAGCTGGTTCACCTGCGGGTCGAACGCAGCTACGTCATTTGGCGTGGGTCGCCACGGTGACCAAGTGTGGTCACTAGTTGTAGCTGGTTCACCTGCGGGTCGAACGCAGCTACGTCATTTAGCGTGGGTCGCCACCGTGACGGTGTGTGTGCTACTTTGTGTTGTCTGTCAGTAACTTGTTGTGGTTGAGGGCCACTTGGTAGGTGACCATGTGTTGGTGGGAAGGTGCTGGCCATATTTGGGTCACATTTTGGATGTAGCGGCGCTACTTGTTGTGGCTGAGGTGCTCCACCGTTTTGTTTGGTCACATGTTGCTGTTAAGTAGCACATTGTCTTGTTTTGGTTCTTGTGGGGTTTTTGTTTTGTTAACAAGCCTGTAGGGGCTTGTTTTTATGGGTGGGGGTGTTACGGCCACGGGTGTGTCCGTATAGTTTTGTGTTGCCTCCTGTATCACTCTGACTCTACATTCAGATATCCGCCAGGTGCTCCTCATCACCTAATCAACCGGTCAACGAATCATCCAATTTTCATCAGCTGTGCAGTCTCCCATTTAAACCCCCACTTGTCTTCAGTTCACCGGCCAGCTAGTTTAGTTTGTGTGATGTAGTTACTTTGTGTTTGTAACGTCTGGCCCGTTTTTGGTTTAGTTTGCATTGTGACTATTTTGAGTTATGTTTAGCTCTTTTGGGCGAGGGGATCAAGGTAAGATGCCCATGGGCAAACACCCCATCACGTAGCTTACCTCTGTTAGACACACTAGGTTAGCAGCGGTTGCCACCTTTTTGTCTTTAGGTTTGGTGCTTTTCAGCACTGTCAAGGGTGGGTTACTTTTGTTAATAGTTTGTTTTGGCAACCGTTCGGTTCCCTTGTCCTGTCATTGTTAATAAATATATTTATTATATCTATACGTTTGTCTCACTGTGTTGCACCCTCACCTCACTGTTACTCAGTACACTAATAGTTGCACCCTCTCCAGACCGAGGGTCGTAACAGTACACTAGAAGCATGATGGTAAGGTATCACAGGGGTTACTGACCCCCTTTCATATGTATAACGATGATACTCAAGCCACCTAAAATTGCTGAGAAAAGCCCTTGTGGTTTATAATAGCCAAAGTAGCCTTGATATGGACACAGTGTAGTATGGACACTGTTCTGAGATTTTTCACAACCATTTAACTGCATTATTATTTATGTAGCCTTCATAAATTTTTAATCAGGAAAGAGTGGTAGTCATTGTAGTGTTACTTTATTAAATCCACAGTGGAAGGTTCCTATTTCACTGAAGCACCGCAACCAGTGCAGATATAGAACGAAGAATGTGCTAATGTATGGTGCAACATCCTAAACAAAATGCATGGGTCACATTTACCATTCAATTATATCCACCCAATTTAATAATTGTGCCAATGCCGAATTCTGACTTCCTATCCCCGGCTTGTCATAGGTCCATTCTGACAGGTCTGTTCCCACCCACATCCGGCTCAGCAACCATATATGGTCACGACATCCGTACAGAGATGGAGCGTATTCGGCAGAATCTGGGCATGTGCCCCCAACATAACGTGTTGTTTGACAAGCTGAGCGTTGAGGAGCACCTCTGGTTTTATTCCAGGCTCAAAGGCATGGCTGAAGAAGACATACGCAAGGAAATGGACAAGTGAGTAGGGTGCATAACTGCATAATAGAAGGACAATGTTGACGCTACCAACGACCTGTTGGTGTGTATAGACCCTTTTACAGTTGGTCAACAGTGAACACGTGATTTTGCTGCCAAAATGCGCACGCATACTATGCGTGACATAGGTCACAAAAGAGTCTAATGTTCAGTTTAAGCAACACAATTTTAAGTTAAAAAAACAGAATTAACTTACCCGATATAAAATGGGCGCCACATACGCATGCATTTTTAATGATGCCTTCAGTCCAGTCCACTCGTTCTATTGCTTGTAGCCACAATCTTTGCCTGTTTGCATTGAACGGTCTTTTCCCCAATGGAATGCAGTAGAATTTAATACCTTTAGTTTTGCTAGGCCTGTTCTGGCAAACCACAACACAACAAGATGACATTTTAAAAATGTAATTATCAATCAATCAAAAATCCACTTGCACTCTGCATTGATTGGAGATGGAGAAGTTGCCTCTTTTGCTGCCAAAATGCGCACGCATACTATGCGTGATGTAGGTCATAAAAGGGTCTATAATGTGTGTGTGTGTGTGTGCGTCCAGGATGATTGTTGATCTAGAGTTATCAAACAAGCGCCACAGCTTGGTGCAGACGCTGTCCGGCGGGATGAAGAGGAAGCTGTCGGTGGCCATTGCTTTCATTGGGGGCTCAAGAGCCGTCATTTTGGATGAACCCACAGCAGGGGTGGACCCCTATGCACGCAGGGCCATCTGGGACCTTATCCTCAAATACAAACAAGGTGAAAAGAGGATGGATACAAGAGTGTGTCCTTCTTTATGCTCCAGTAACTTTTTAAAACTGTGCTCTTTAGAGAGAAGTGGAGTTGATTTTGGGACTATGAAGGTAACTTTCACTTGTATGTGCAAAAGTTAAAAAGTTGTAACAGACTACCACACATTTTAGCAAAACTGCATTACCCTGAATTGTCTCTGGGAAAAAAAATCTTATTCATTAGAACATGTCTCATAGTGGTGAATTATTTTTATTTTTATTACATGGTGCAGAGGGTCCTACTTGGTCATATAGGGTCATACTTGGTTGAACTTTCAAAAGAAGACAATTTATTGCAGATACAGTCGTGAAAACAAGCTGACTTATTTTATATATGTTTTGATTCTTATTTGATTTGACAAATAGCCAGCGTGTTAACAAAATTATCCTGTCTTTAGCATGGCAACGTGGCAGTTCTGATAATGTTGCTTTGGACAGCTTACACCTTTTTAGCTTTTTGCATCTCAGTCTTACTTTTGTAGTCTTGAGTTGTGCACCTCTCATCTCCTATTTTCTGCACAAACTAATGCATACTTCCATTTGTGTTTGTGTGGGTGCGTGTGTTTGTGGCTGTGTGTACTTGTATGCATTTTCACCATTCTTCAGGCCGTACCATTCTGCTATCTACCCATCACATGGATGAAGCTGACCTCCTTGGAGATCGCATAGCCATCATCTCCCACGGCAAACTCAAGTGCTGCGGTTCACCACTCTTCCTCAAGAGCACTTACGGAGATGGATACAAACTGACTCTGGTCAAAAAACAGAGTGAAAGCCTAGGTGTGTGTGTGTGTGTGCGCACATGCGCATAAGGTTCCTGCAAAATTTTTTTTTATAGATATGCAAGTTAACTAATTTTGTTTGGAAGAAGTTCAAGTAGGTGTTGGTAGGTGTTGCAGTTTAAGAAAAACTATAACTTGCGTGTTTACATCATGATCCTTGGATAGTTGGGCTGTGAAAAGTTAAATCTTGCTTTGTGTGTTTGCATTTGTGGTTGTGCGTGTCATTCAACAATTTCTAATCTTTTTATTAGCAGTTTGACCCTCACCTGTTTCTCTTATTTTTTCTCTCAAGCAGATACATTTCCTCAAAATCTTTGTCATATTATGATTTTTTTCTTTATCTTAAGTACCTTGCTCTAATTTCTAACTCCTTCTGTTTTCATTCTCCCCTTACATCTGCTTGCGTTCATAATATTGTCTGATGTATTTTGTGCCCTCAGACCAGAGCTGCCAGCTGCAGCCTCCCTGCTTCCTCTCTCCGTCATCGCTTCTCTCACCTTGCTCTGAGGTGCAGGTCACCCAGTTCATCCGCCGGTTTGTGGCATCCTGCTTACTGGTGTCTGACTCCAACACCGAGCTGTCCTACGTGTTGCCCTCAGAAGCTGTGAAGAAGGGCTGCTTCGAGAGGCTTTTCCAGGTACACAGACAGGAAGACCCTGGTTGATCTTTATTGTGGATAGTTGGACAGGCGGGCGATGAAATAAGTTCTCGTGCTGCATGACGTCTTAGGAATTTCCTTTGCATAGGAGAGGAGACTTTTTGGGGAGCTTGCAGTATTTCTTTATAAATGCAAGTTGAGGGTGTCCAATTCGAAAAGAAAAGAAAGGCAGGGCAAGATGTAAAAGGCTTGCAAACTTGCAAAAAGCTATGAAAAATCAAAAAAAGACAATTACACCTGAACACTGTTTTTTAGACAGATGTCCAACAACCACACTTGGCTCTGAGGTTTGTTATAGCCATAGGGTGTCATGTCATTTGAAAGTGCTATGGCTTTTGTCTTTTGCCATTTGGAGAGGCTTATGTATCTTATACCGGTTTGTCTATCACTGGTCTTGTGTCTGTTTCCAGGCTTTGGAGCAGAGTTTGGACAGCCTGGCCCTGACCAGCTTTGGGGTAATGGACACCACATTGGAGGAGGTCTTCCTCAAAGTCTCTGAGGAGGACTTGTCACTGGATAACAGCGATGCTGGTAAGTCTTTCTTTTCTACAGCTTAACACACCCTAAGAGTCATAAAGGCGATTCATAAATTAGTCATACCTTTTTCTGCAAGAATAGATTTCTGCAGGATATGCTCTGTCTGAGAAAAATGTTGACAGTAGACTTTGCTATAAAGTCTTCCTTTTACCCTGAGTTAAAATGCTAATTTTTTTTCTCTCCTTTGTTGGCAGATATGAAGGACTCTCCCGGCGGCAGCTCTACGGGTAAACCTACAGCAGTAGCAGGAGGCTTGGGAAGACCTCAGGGTGATGCCAGCCCGATGGAGGTGTGCGAGAGGCCGGAGGTGGAACTGAACAACCTGGTGATGTGTTCAAGGCTCAGCCAGAGCCAGTCCTCCCTGAAATCCTCCTCCTCCATAGGCTCAGTGAGAGGTGACGAGGGTGGGCTCTACGCTGACTTTTATGGGGACTACTGCCCCCTCTTCAACAACGGCCAGGAATCTGACTCTGCTAGTCTGAAGGGTAAGAGGGTTAAAGGAAGACTGCATTCAAAAACAACACAAGGCCCAGTAACTAGAGCGCCATGCAGTCACATAGATGATGGTGATTTGCTTTACAAAACTTACTCCATGTACATGGACTAAACCGTTACCTGTTAGCACCGCCTAAGGATATTGCGTCAAATGATGTCACATACTTTGGAAGTAAAAAACTAACCGATTACAGGAAAGAGAGAGAGAACGGGCATTATGACTTTAGCAGCTTGTCAAGATGGTTACGTCCTTGCGCAATGCTTGCTGGTACATGTAGCAGCTGTAAGATTGGCTCTGTCAACTGGAAAAGACCGTTTTCTCTTTAAATTAATTACAACAAAGCGGTTCAAGTTTTAATAGACAATATAGACCATCAGTACTTTCTGGCTGTACACATTAGGAGCAATGAAATTTCCCTTTAAGGACAGTGCACACCACAGATAAGAAGTGATGAGTTAAATGACTCAAAATGCCACCTGTAGTGCATACGGCAAGTGCCAGTTGACGCCTGTCAAATATTAAAGGAACTGTATCTAGCAAAGCTCTGCAAAGCCAGCAAAAACCTTTTTCCCCACAGAAAAAATGAGTCCATATGAGTGTCGATGCTTGGGGATAGACAGAATTCATAATTATAAAGTGGACGATAGAGGGCTACATGATCCCACCCAATCCTGTCAAAAATTTCCATGTCGTGTCCCAGTACTGCGACTGCCTCAGTGTTTTTATCTCATGTTTTTTGCTTGTGTTGGCCCTTCTGGCACCCGTCCCGTGTATAACTGAAATGATCTACAAATGATGCTGTAACAAAGTTGCGTATATAGATGAACACTTCAAAGTGTCTATGGCATGGGTATTCAATTATGTGCCATGGAGGTCAGGTTTTCTTTTCAACCAAACACTACACCAGCTTTTTTCACTGATTAGTCCTCCTTTCTCAGTTAAATCAGCTAGTGTAGTGTTTGGTTGGAAAGAAAACCTGCATACACACAGACTTCCATGGCCCACAAATGAATACCACTGGTCTATGGCATATACAGTTAAGGTCAAAATTATTATCCCCAAGGAACTATGGAACATTTCCCTAAAATTCTACCCAATGTTTGCATCATTCATAAAACTTTACATCATAAAACATTCATCATTGTTAAGGCCCCTATTTGGTACATTTTGGAATGTAAAATAAATCTTCAGGTTTGCTTTATACCAAATGTAGTGAAACTTGAGGTGGTCAAAATTATTAGCCCCCCATGTGATATTTTGCTTTCAAACCACACCTGAGCAATCAATCAGCTTTCAAACCACACCTGAGCAATCAGTCAGCATTGAACTTTACTTAAGGGACTCCAATGAACGGGGCTAGTGGCACTTGAACACTTGATTGAGAGGGACTACTCTTAAATTCGTGATAAGAAGTAATTTCGTCATGCCAAAAAGTAAAGAAAGCAGTCTGGAACTCAGAAAGAAGATAGTGGATGCTCATCTTAAGGGGGAAGGCTATACTGTCATTTCCAAGTGTTTCACAGTGTCTAGAACAGCTGTACATTGCATCATTGCAAAGCACAAAGAGACAAATTATTTTAGAAACAAACCTGGGCGTGGTCAAAAGTGCAAGATTTCAAAAACTTTGGAGAGGAAAATAGTCAGAGATGTTAATAACAATTCCCGGATCTCTGCCAAGATGATTGTTGCTGAACTGGCCTCTTCTGGACTTGATGTTTCAAGGAAGACTGTTGTGAGGGCTCTTCATCATATGGGCTTTGAGGTCATTGTCCCAGAAAAACTCCATTGCTCACACAGCGGAAAATCAAAGCCAGACTGAAGTTTGCCTGTGAACATTTGAAACATGGGCATGAGTTTTGGAAGTCTGCCCTTTGACCTGATGAGACTAAACTTGAGCTGTTTGGGCATATGGATGTTGCTTTTGTTTGGCGAAGGGAGAAGCTTTCAACCCTAAAAACACAGTTGCCACAGTTAAATATGGTGGTGGGAGCATAATGCTGTGGGGCTGTTTTGCTGCTTCAGGAACAGGGAACCTTGTTCGGGTGCATGGGATCATGAAGAAAGAAGATTATGTTGACATTTTGAAGGATAATGTAGAGAAATCTGCTGCCAGTCTAGCTTTAGGTCGCTGCTGGGTCTTCCAGCAAGACAATGACCCGAAGCACACATCCAAGTTGGTCCAAAACGTTTTGAAAGAAACCAAAATCAAGGTCCTGGAGTGGCCCTCTCAGAGCCCAGATCTCAATCCTATTGACAATCTGTGGCAGGAGCTCAAGGTTAATGTCCATACTCGAAAACCACGCAATTTGGATGAGCTGGAACAATTTGCCATGGAAGAATGGGCTACATTACATTACAGTCATTTAGCTGATGCTTTTATCCAAAGCAACTTACGATAAGTGCAGTTAACGTAGGAAATCAGGAGAACTACTAGTTGTCAGAGGTCATAAGTGCATCTTCTCTCTAAACAAGCATCTAAGAGCAAAACCAGTGCTAAAGTGAAAGCGCAAGAAAGAGATTTTTTTCTTTTTATATGAGTGAATACAATACGTGCTACGAGCAAGCAACAGGGTAGTAGTTCTTGAAGAGGTGAGTTTTCAACCTATGCTGAAAGATGGGCAGCAACTCCACTGTCCTGACATCAGTGGGAGTTCATTCCACCACTGTGGGGCCAGGACAGAAAAGAGCCATGACCGGGTCCATCGGCAGCACGGGCCTCTGAGCAACGGGCATCCCGAGGCAGCAGAGCGAAGTGGTCGGATGGGGGTGTAGGGCTTGACCATGGCCTGGAGATAGGAAGGAGCTGTTCCTTTCACTGCCCTGTAGGCTAGCACCAGAGTCTTAAACTGGATGCGAGCAGCTACTGGGAGCCAGTGTAGGGACATGAGAAGGGGAGTTGTGTGGGAGAACTTAGAGCGGTTGAACACCAGACGAGCTGCAGCTTTCTGAACAAGCTCCAGAGGTCTGATGGCCGACGCCAGGGCACCCGCAAGGAGGGAGTTGCCGTAGTCCAGCCGGGAGATGACCAGAGCCTGGATGAGCACCTGTGCCGTCTCGTTGGTGAGGAATGGGCGAATCCTCCTGATGTTATAGAAGAGAAATCTGCAGGAGCGAGCAACCGATGCAATGTTTGCAGCAAATGATTGTTGGTGGTCCAGGATCACACCCAGATTCCTCAGAGTCTGAGTTGGCGTCACCACGGTGTTGTCAATGGTGATGGCCAGGTCTCGGTGCAGGCAACCTTTCCCTGGGAGGAACATCAGCTCTGTCTTGTCCAGATTGAGCTTCAGGTGGTGTGTCACCATCCACTCCGAGATGCCAGTCAAGCATGCAGCAGTGCATGTCTCTATTTGTGTGTCAGAGGGAGAGAAGGACAAGATCAGCTGGGTGTCATCGGCATAACAATGGTAAGAGAAGTCATGCGAGCGAATAACAGAATCCAGGGATGTCGTGTACAGGGAGAACAGGAGAGGACCCAGAACCTAACCTTGTGGAACACCTGTAGTCAGTCTACGAGGCTCTGACACAGATCCCCTCCATGTCACCTGGTAGGAGCGACCTGTCAGGTAGGATGCAAACATTGAGAGTGCAGAGCCTGTGACACTCAACCCCTCGAGGGTAGAGAGGAGGATCTGGTGGTTCACTTTGTCGAATGCAGCTGACAGGTCCAGGAGTATCAGGACAGAGGAGAGAGAGTTTGCTCTCACAGAGTGTAGTGATTCTGTCACTGCAAGGAGGGCCATCTCTGTCCGGTGACCCACCTTGAACCCAGACTGGTTGGGGTCCAGGAGGTTGTTCTGGTGGAGGTACAAAGAAAGTTGGTTAAAGACAGCATGTTCGTGAGTTTTGGATAGAAAGGGTAGAAGGGAAACCGGTCTGTAGTTTTTGACATCGGAGGGGTTAAGTGATGGTTTCTTGAGAAGGGGGGTGACTAGCAGTCTTGACGGCAGATGGAAAGCATCCTGCCTGGAGGAGGTGTTGATGAGGTAGGTTAGAAAGGGAAGGCGTTCAGGTGCTATAGATTGAAGAAGGGGGGAGGGGGCTGGGTCAAGCGAGCCTGTTGTGGGGCGACTGGATGTGATGAGGTTGAGGACCTCGTCGGGGGAGAGGGGAGCGAGGTGGGATAGGTTGGGACATGGAGAGGTGAAGGAGGGTGCAGAGGGTGGGCTAGTGCAAGGAGCGCTAACCGGGTGGTGAGGAAAGGGGGATCTGATGTTGTTTACCTTCTTGTCAAAGAAGTTAACGAAGTCATCAGGGAGAAGGGAGGAAGTAGGAGGAGGAGATGGGGGTTGAAGAAGTGTAGAGAAGGTTTCAAAGAGTTTCTTAGGATTAGAGGCAGAGGATTGGATTTTAGAGCAATAGAAAGCAGCTTTAGCAGCAGAAAGGGAGGAGGAGAAAGTTGAAAGAAGAGATTTGAAGTTGAGAAGGTCCTCTGGGAGTTTGCCTTTTCTCCATTTGCGCTCTGCCACTCTTAGTCTCCATCTGTCAGTAAATACTGAGTCGGACAGCCAAGGGGCAAGTGGAGTTGGGCGTGCAGGCCTGGCGGTGAGGGGACATAGGTTGTCCAGAGAAAAGGAGAGGGTAGAGAGAAGGAAGATCAGTTGCAGTGTCAGAGGGTAGGAGAGAGAAAGATTCAGGTGTAGGGAGGATAGAGGTAACAAAGGAAGAAAGATCAGTGGCGGAGAGAGATCAGAGGTGTCTGCAGGTGGAAACCATGTGGGTGGGTGGGGCTGAGGAGGGAAAAGAAAGGGAGAGCGAGTAGGACATGAAATAGTGGTCAGAGAGCTGGAGGGGAGTAACAGAGAGAATGGAAATAGGACTGTGTCTAGTAAAGATAAGGTCCAGCTGGTTGCCGGCCTTGTGGGTAGGAGGAGAGGGTGAGAGGTGAAGGTCAAAGGAGGAGAGGAAAGAGAGAAGAGGATCTAGCTTGTCAGTGTGGATGTTGAAGTCACCGAGAAGGATAAGTGCAGAGTCATCATCAGGGAAGTGTGAGACAAGTGTGTCAAGCTCCTCCAGAAACTCACCAAGGGGGCCTGGTGGGTGGTACACAACCACAATGGTGAGTTTAACTGGATAAGAGACAGTAACAGCATGAAATTCAAAAGAGGGCGGAGAAAACTGTGGAATGGAAACAAGAGTATTTCCATTTCAGGGAGATTAGCAGGCCAGTACCACCACCCCGCCTCCCAGCTCTGGGAGTGTGAGGAAAAAGAGTACACATCTGACAGAGCTGCAGGCATGGTAGTGTTTTCTGGCGTGATCCAGGTCTCAGTTAGGGCAAGAAAGTTGAGGGAGAGCAAGGATGCGTAGCCTGAGATAAACTCAGCTTTTGGCACCGTGAACTAGCAATTCCAGAGCCCTCCCATCACCACTTGCTCAACGTGAGTAGAGAGAGTGGGATAGATGAGATTGGTAGGGTCACAGTGCCTAGGAGGGACCCAACGTCTATGCCAGCCCCAGGAAGAGGAAAGGACAGGAATGTGAAGGAAACACATAGTCTATACTAGGTACACAAAATACAGATGACTTACCGGATCTAAAAAGAGCAGTCCTTGCTTGATGAAGTCTTGGCTTGAAAAAGTCGCGCTTGCCTTTGTTCACTCTAGCCTTTGTTCAGCCTAGACCTGTTTCTCTCGGGCTTGTTTGCCTGACGCTTGGAAGCCAGTGATGTAAAGAGCACTGATTGCTAATTGTCTAGCAGGAGTGCAGGTCACACCCTGGCCACTTAACACCCAATTGGCCAAAGAGCTAAGGTGAAAGTAGGCCTATTGCCCAGAAACTGGTCACTTATGTAGCACTCTATCAAATCTCACACAAAACTATTAAAACTGCAAACAGCAAGTTACCAAAGAATATATTTATAAGCTAAAAGGACAACTAAGTCAAAACAGCTAAGCAACAAGAAATATTTAAGGGCACACTAGGTAAAAAACAGCTACAGCTAAAATAAGACAGCTACAATAAGATCCCACTAGGAACCAGCAGCGGATCTATAGAGAAAAGGACTAATACTCAAGCAGCTGGAATAAGACTAATGGCAACTTGTTAAGCAAGAAAGATGATACTTTAGATGAGCCAGCAATTCAGAATCACTCCAGAAGTTAAAATGCACACTGGCTAAGATCCCTCAAGAGACACGTGCCAACCTAGTTAGGAACTACCATAAGAGGTTGTTGTCAGTTGTGAGTCAGAAAGGTTAGACTGTTGACTATTAATTCTCTCAGTTGTGAGTCAGAAAGGTTAGACTGTTGACTATTAATTCTCTCTCTCTCGCGCGTGCGCGAGAGAGAGAGATAATATTAGTGTTGTTTATTGTAGGTGTTGGTGGCATGTTTTGAGGCCTTCAGCACAGGGGTTGGTGGCTCCCATTTGAAGCACTGTGGTTCCAGGCCAGCCATTTTAACTGCCATGATGGATGACAGAGTTCCATCAAGTGCCAAGCTGTTCCTTGTTTTGGTCTTGTTTAGACCAACCATGGAGAAAACCCTCTCAGCGTCTGCATTTGAATGAGGGAGCACTAAAACTAATGCAGCTATCTTGGAAAGCCTCCCAAACTGGCTCAAACCGGTCACCTTTGAAAAAAGGAACCAAGGGCCTCTATTACTCAAATGCTTTGCTTTGCTTTTATTATTTCAATTAATTATGTCTATGTCATGTGGTGCCAAATATTTCTTACCTTGCTCTTTGTTGAGGACATACTTCCCCCAAAACTCCTCAACATTAAAGGTGGTGGGATCTTGGGGCATGGGGATATCCATGAGTTGGTACTCCAGGAACTCCTCACTCACCTTGTCCTGTTCCTGTGGCCCATGGAAAGGAAGTAGTTCCTGAAATCTAAAAAGAGCACCATGTGTAAATAACTGATTAAGGATTTGTTTTGTGACCATGATCAAAATTACACTTAACAAAGTATTCAATATGTTGAAATTCTGTGCTGCTCAGAATGCTGCTGACAGGATTTTCAGAATAAAATGATGCCTGATAGTCAAACAAATCAGTTGGACAAACTGTGACTAGTTTAGCTTATAAATAATACTCATGTCTTACTACAATACAAGTAGCAGCCGTTAGTGTCACATATACTATAATAACTCTGCTCTTGAGCCACTAATGGAAAAGGAAGGGTTGGCGTTAAATAGTAAATAATTCTCACACTAATTTCAAAGATTAATATTTGGATTAATTACAGAACATTCTCAGTTAATCATGTGTAAACAGTTACTGACACTTTTGTTCTTCTTTAAAAAGGATCAGATGTCTTCATTTGCTTTTGAGAGGAATTTTCACCAACATTAAAGTTGTTTAATTGTCAACATGTCTGAGCAACAATCGCAAATTAGCTAACATCACCTAACGCCAGAAATTAATATAATATCAATATCTTAGTTTAATTTCAGGGGAAGTCGTTTTAAATTCTGTGACGTTTGAAATGTTTAAACTTTAAATACTGACCGCTGCAGATTCTCCACCTCACAGACTCCTCTGCACCTGTTGCTAGGTAACACGTAGCAGTGTCTTGCCATTAACATCGCTGATAAAGCAGCTGGCTTGCTTGAGATCAATAAAAAATATAATATATAACGGTTCAGCAACACGCAAACCTACCACAGAAAACCGGAAATTTTTATGAATTTATAACCCGCCCCAACCCCAGGACATGTCTGGGAAAAAGAGGCCGTTTGGTCACCCTAAGCTAGCTAGGCTAGTTCACACACTCTGGTTAAACCAACTGCCTGGACACAATATTCATAGAGAGTAAAAAGAGACAATATTCCCCAGCAATGGTAATCAAATGATGAGATAACTTACTGTACACATAGGATATGGTCTTCTCCCACGTCGTTGTCGTCCTACTTCGGATTTGTGACTAAATTAGTAGATAGCTGTCCTCTTCTGTCAAGTTGTTGTAGCGGGAATATCGAAATCTTACCTGGATACAGCTATGCTATTATTTGATTGGCTGTTCGGCAGCTATATTCTTTAATTAGATTGGCTGGTGCGTGGCAGGCCCTTCTCAACGCTATGGGGAATCCACTTGATTCCTACCTGTTCCACTGTTATAAAAAATAGCGGCGCAACTTGGTGGGCATTACCCTGGTTCTCTGCGTGAGAAATACGAGATGTGGCGTGTGAGCGTGTGAACGAGTTGAAATGCGTGTGTCTCACGCCCAATGCGTGAGACTTGAGAGCCCTGCAGTGGTGCAGCCTAAATTCAGATGCTGCTGATCAACTCAAGAAGTATTTAAGCAGTACCTTTGGAGTTGTTAGGGGGCGGTAGAACATCGGGGTGTAGATGTGTGCACAAGATGGAACATCTCGTAAACTCGTAACAATGTTCCAATTGTTACGAGTTGAGTTTGTTCATTTATTTGTCAATTTAAAGCTCAATTGTTGCGAGTTGAGTTTTGTTCATTTATTTGTTAGTTCAAGCTCAATTATTGGGAGTTGAGTTTGTTCAGTTCGTATGTAGCTACACCCTGAAATGAATAATTGTATCATATAGAAACAGTCGTGAGTCTGCCTCCTACATTTTAGCCACTCAGGCCAGGCTTCCTCACAGGGGCGTCCAGGTAGTGTAGCGGGCTATTCGTTGCCTACCAACACGGGAATCGCCAGTTTGAATCCCCGTGTTACCTCCGGCTTGGTTGGGCATCCCTACAGACACATTTGGCCATGTCTGCGGGTGGGAAGCCAGATGTGGGTATGTGTCCTGGTCGCTGCACTAGCGCCTCCTCTGGTCGGTCAGGGCCCCTGTTCAGGGGGGAGGGGGAACTGGGGGGAATAGCGTGATCCTCCCGCATGCTATATCCCCCTGGCAGAACTCCTCACTGTCAGTTGATAAGAAGCGGCTGGCGACTCCACATGTATCAGAGGAGGTTTGTGGTAGTCTGCAGCCCTCCCTGGATTGGCAGAGGAGGTGGAGCAGAGATCAGGCCAGCTCGGAGGAGTGGGATAATTGGCCAGATAAAATTGGAGAGAAAAGGGGGGGGGGATTTCAGGTAGGCCAAAGTGGGTTATGTTGGCCTACACTTTATTTCTTTCACTCTTCTGTTCCTGTATAATATCTCTCCCATCCTGTCCGACTACTGCGTATATGTCCAATTTGTTCTGCTGTCTTGTAGGGACAAATTTTGTCTTGCTAGTAGACAAGCATTGACTTGAGGTGGATTTTATATTGAAATGAATAGGCGCACTCTCCTTGACTTTTGCGTTAGCTGGTGCCAGTGTGCAGTGTCAGTTAGACAGCAGTGTTGACATTATTTGACCAACACACGACCTTTTCTTTACCGCACATCTGACTACCTGCGACACTTTCAAGGGTCACAAAATGCTAACTTACCTATCAAGGCCATGGTAATTTCAGGGCTGTTAGCATTTTGTGGCTCTCAATCAAATCACTTTTTAAAGTTGTGCATTTGTCTTACAGCATAAACACAGATAGTATGTCAATGACAAAACCTGTTCTTACACAGTGTTGAAAAATAAGTGATCAAAGATAGAATCGAAGGTGACAAAGTTTTTTTTTTAAAACATTATGGGCAATGAGAGAAACCTGTCTTTACTAAGACGAAGTGGAAGTACGTTGGACATGTTTGTGAAAAGGTAGTATTATGGTGAGGCGTCCGGGTAGCGTGGTGGTTTATTCCTTTGACCAACATGGGGATCACCAGTTCGAATCCCTGTGTTATCTCCGGCTTGGTTGGGCGTTCCTACACACACAATTGCTGTATCTGCAGGTGGGAAGCCGGATGTGGTTGTTTGTCCTGGTTGCTGCACTAGCACCTCCTCTGGTTGGTTGGGCCCCTGTTCAGGGGGGAGGGGGAACTGGGGGGAATAGCGTGATCCTCCCACGTGCTATGTCCACCTGGTGAGACTCCTCACCGTCAGGTGAAAAGAAGTGGCTGGCAAATCGACATGTATTGGAGGAAGCATATGGTAGTCTGCAGCCCTCCCTGGATTGGCAGAGGGGGTGGAGCAGCAACTGGGACGGCTTGGAAGAGTGGGGTAATTGTCTGGATACAATTGGCTAGATACAGTTGGGGAGAAAAAAAGGGGGGAAATCCAAAAGAAAAAAGGCGGTATTATGGTTGACTACAAAAATGTCTTAGAGTGAAAAGGGTAAAAGGGCGCAATTCCGAATGAAAAAAAAAATGAGATCAAGAAAACTGAAAATGGGGTAAAATATTAAAACAGATTTCGGAAAAGATGACACAGATTTCATAGGGCCATAGTCTGGTTTTGTCACCATCTGATCCCCTCTTTGTCTATAGGGGATGTGGACAACCCCCCGTCCCCGGAGCCTGAGCTCTTGGAAGGGCAGGGCAGTTTCAAACTGGATGGCTGGTGGTTGAAGCTGCGCCAGTTTCACGGTCTTATCGTGAAACGCTTCCACTGTGCCAAGAGGAACACTAAAGGCCTTTTCTCTCAGATCCTCCTGCCAGCCTTCTTCGTCTGCGTGGCCATGACCGTGGCTCTCTCTGTACCTGAGATTGGTAAGACTGTAGATGACTGCAGTTGGTTTTATTTTCATTTTATGGACTTTATTGATTGATTATTGATTGTGTACATGCTAGGGTTAAATGATATCGGGGGGAAAAAATCAACAATATTTTTTTTTTGTGGGGGGGGGGTATGAAGCTTTTAACTGTCAAAGGTCCATTTGTAAAGGATGAATTATTCCAGCTATGATTAGGGTGATTTTAGTGGGGAAACGAGATGAATTCCCTAGAAGTCATTACGTTAGAAAAAAATGTATTATTTTTCAGATGCGCTAGAATATTTATCTTCAAGAGCAGTCATAAAAAGTGGGCCTAGCTAAATTGTGTGTTTTTGTTGTTTTTTTTCCCAGCAGTAAGCATTTAAGCTTAACATGACTGGTGGGTCCAGTATGTCAAACAATGCAACCTATGCACAGTAACTATTGTGCATGTGTATACTGTATTATTGATTCTGAAGCAATATATTGTGCAGCCTTAGTACTTAACGTAAATGTTTCATCTTTTCAAGATGCTTATAGGTTCTATTTCATTTTGTAGCATTTGTAGTAAATTCTGGCCTTGTATCTTCTACAAATCACTGTTTTAGCAGCAGTGCCAAACAGATGCTTTTAGGAAGTTATGTTTGTGGCTCTTGTATGACTTGAGTTCACATTGCTAAGTGTCAATCATTTGGCCTGCTCATGCACGGTGCTCTGAACTTTAAACACATGTTTAATGCTCAGTGTTGTTGAGAAGATGAACGGTATATGAACAGATAAATGGCGACCTGGTAGATGCCATTTCACATTTTTCTTCTGTTTTGCAGGAGACTTGCCACCCCTGATCTTGTCTCCATCTCAGTATCATAACTACACCCAACCAAGAGGCAACTTCATCCCCTATGCTAATGAGGACAGAGCCCAGTACAGGTCAGCTATGTAAAGAAAGCTTTTCTTTTAAACATTCACAGTTTCACATGATAAGCCATTACATTTACAGCCTCTGTTATTAAAAAGAGTAAATATATGAAGACACTCGTTCCAAAATCATATATCAACTATTTTAATAAACATTGACACATAATTTTATAGTATGTGATACGGTGGAAACTGCTTATAGTGAGCCCATCCATCCAGACTGATATGATCACTAAGTTGTTTTTTTCCCCTTGGATCTAATTGAGATGTGTACACTTATTAAATGAATATAATTTAATGAAACAAACAACTTGTTTTACAGGATTTAATTGGTTAAAAGACAGTGGCCTACTGTTGGCTAATGTATTTTCACAAAATTTCAGCTGCCTTAAACAGAAATTTAAAAGTGTAGTATAAGTTACAGTAAAATCGCTTAGCATTTTCTAAAATATATTTTTAATAATAGAAGGCTGAGGCCTTAAAATGAATGTAAGCCTATGTCACGTCAGGCTACTAGTGATTTCAGAGGCAGATATGGTGTGACAGTGGCGCCGCTCAATCTGCGATGCCGAAAGTCGGCACGCCCCAGTCCCCACCTTTGCCTGCCGCCCGGCCTGCATTGCACCCTAAACCAATGCTCATCCCTGTATGTGATGGGTCCACGGGGTGGTGGCTCCATGTTATTTTTTCAGGTTGGGCCCAACTGGGCCCCATGGGCCAAGGCCCGGCCACTAGACACTCACCGGCGAGCTCCCTTCACAGGTCTGGGTCCAGGAGGGGGCTCCTGTTTCGCTTTTCCGGACAAGGTGCTGTAATTTTGCTGTCGTAAATTCATTGGGTTTTTTGGGAAGATTGACAGACACGGGAGGTTGACAGGTGGATTGGTGCAGCATCAGCAGTAATGCGGACGTTGTACCGGACTGTTGTGGTGAAGAGGGAGCTGAGCCGGAAGGCAAAGCTCTCAATTAACCAGTCAATCTTTATTCCAACCCTCACTTATAGTCATGAGCTTTGGGTAGTGACCGAAAGGGTAAGATTGTGGATATAAGCGGCTGAAATGAGTTTCCTCTGTAGGGTGTCTGGGCTCAGCCTTAGAGATAGGGGGAGGAGCTCGGACATCCGGAGGGAGCTCGGAGTAGAGCCGCTGCTCCTTCACGTCAAAAGGAGCCAGTTGAGGTGGTTCGGGCATCTGATTAGGATGCCTCCTGGGCACCTTCCTTTGGAGGTTTACCGGACATGGCTAACTGGGAGGAGACCCTGGGGTAGACCCAGAACTCATTGGAGGGACTACATGTCCAATCTGGCCTGGGAACGCCTTGGGATCCCCCAGGAGGAGCTGGAGGGCGTTGCTGAGGAGATGGACGTCTGAAGTACCCTACTTAGCTTGCTGCCACCGCGACCCTACCCCGGAGAAGCGGCTGAAGATGAATGAATGAATGAATGAATGGATGGATGAATGAATGAATGAATGAATGAATGAATGAATGAATGAATGAATGGCGCTGCTCATTGTCATGGTAGTAAGCAAAACAAACATTTTAACATTTGAATTTCTGAATGACCCAAAATGGTAACTTTGTTTGATCACAATAACTGGATTATTTAAACAGCATTAGTATAAGAATGACTCTGTCTGGGCAACTTTTGATCATTATAAGCAATTTCTTATGTAGCATAAAACTAAGCCAATAAACGCCTCTTACTTTACATTTGGTAGGTAAAATGGTTGGTTAACAAAATAATAATACTTTTATAGGCTGTGTTGACTCTGTAGATCATCAATATCCAGAAATACTCGTTTTTTTTCTGTACTTTCCAAGATGTCCTTTATAGTATTTTGGACTTGGAATATAATCCATCATGTTGTGGACTGTCAATGTGCCTCACAGCTGCCATTTTACTCTTTCCATCTCAGGAGTAAACTGTCACCAGATGCCAACCCTCAGAAGATCGTCAACACGCTCCGTCTGCCGTCGGGAGTTGGCGCCACCTGCATCCTCAAAACACCCTTCAACAGCACTCTGGACCAACTGGCTCAGACCCTGAACCCCAGTGCAAACAACTCCAAGACACTGGCTGCCCGCTACTTTGACTCTATGTGTCTAGACTCTTTCACCCAGGGGGTACCGCTCTCCAACTTTGTGCCCCCTCCTCCCTCACCAGCGCCTTCTGATGACCCTGACCCTCGCTTCGAGGACGGACTGTGGAACTACACAGCTGCCCCCCCAACCACAATCCATGGTATGTCTGTCACTGTGAGCCTTAAATTGGTCAAGGAGGAAAGATCACTTCTGGCATTGAACGTTGATTCATATCCCCCTAAAGCATTAAATTGTAACCTGACCTTATTCACAACAGCATTAGTAAATGCTTTTAGGGTTTTATTTAGATCTGCTTGCTAGAGTTCCATGCCATTAAAGGGAAACAATCATGATTTTCAACACACACACACGGTGTGTGTATTTATATATATATATATATATATATATATATATATATATATATATATATATATATATATATATATATATATATATATATATATATATATATATATATAGGCGTTCAACGTTGATTCATATCCCTCTAATGCATTAAATTGTAACCTGACCTTATTCACAACAGCATTAGTAAATGCTTTTGGGTTTTATTTAGATCTGCTTGCTAGAGTTCCATGTCGTTAAAGGGGAAAAAAAATCATGATTTTCAACACACACACGTGATTTTCAACACACACGGTGTGTGTGTGTGTGTGTGTGTGTGTGTGTGTATATATATATATATATATATTGGGGATGTGAACGTGTACTACAATCTGTACACGTTTATACGGTGCAGTGTTTGCCGTTTAAACGTGTACACGTTTCAGGATTTCTGTGACTTTTGAAAGTATGTCGGTGCTATACCGCTAGAGGTCGCTGTAGCCTTATTATTCCATAGATTCACCGCTGTTAAGGTCGCAGATGTCGTATGGCACAACTAGGCTACACCATCTACAAAAGATAGAATATCTCTGGATGAGTATGCGTTAGAAACTTGCTGTTTTTTTCGGGGGGGGGGGGTTGGGAGCTTACCGCTTCCGCGAAGCCGTTTCGTTGCAATTAGATCCGGCTGAGAAGCTTTCTAATCCAAACTCCCACATGGGGTTTTGCAGATTACTAGCCGCCATCCCATGCTTCAATCGCGCTTGCACTTGTCACGCAGCAAAGAATAATGACGTTATCATGCATTATGTAAAAAACAAAACAAAGAAACAAAACAAAAACCTTTACGTTTATTGGTTAGGGATTTTTATTAAACGGTTATGGTTTTATTTCCGTTTAAACGTGTACACGTGTACACTGACACACCCCTAATATATATATACCGATCAGCCAAAACATTAAAATCACTGGCAGGTAAATGAATAATATTATCTCATTACAATGGCACCTGTCAAGGATGGGATATATTAGGGAACAAGCCAACAGTCATTTCTTGATGTTGCCACCGTACCCTTTAGCCAGTCATATGAAGTTTATGGGAGATTGCCGTCACATGTAGGGAGCAACCTGTACTTGCCTCTTGGCAGCCACCCTGACCAGTTTTCTTCATGTCTTCGCATCAATTTTGGAGGGACGTCCTGTTCTTGGTAATGTCAGTTATGCCATATTTTATCCATGATTCCTGGATCCATTCATGATCCATGAAGAGGATTGTCTTCACTTTGTTCCATGGTATATCCAATGCCTTGGAAATTCTTTTTGTATCCCTCTCCTGATCCACACCTTTTAACAATGAGATCCCGTTCATGCTCTGTAAGCACTTTGTGGACCATGGCTTCCAGGAACAGCTGAACTTTATTTGGGGTTAATGACAGTCACTTTAATTGATGGCAGGTGTACAGTGGTGCTTGAAAGTTTGTGAACCCTTTAGAGTTTTCTGTATTTCTGCATAAATATGACCTAAAACATCACCAGATTTTCACACAATTCCTAAAAGTAGATAAAGAGAACCTAATTAAGCAAATGAGACAAAAATATTATACTCAGTCATTTGTTCATTGAGGAAAATGATCCAATATTACATATCTGTAAGTGGCAAAAGTATATGAACCTTTGCTTTTAGTATCTGGTTGACACTGCCCCCCCCCATGCAGCAATAACTGCAACTAAACATTTCTGGTAACTGTTGATCAGTCCTGCACATCGGCTTGGAGGAATTTTAGCCCATTCCTCCATACAAAACAGCTTCAACTATGGGATGTTGGTGGGTTTCCTCACATGAACTGCTCGCCTCAGGTCCTTTCACAACATTTCGATTGGATTAAGGTCAGGATGTTGACTTGGCCATCCCAAAACATTAACTTTATTCTTCTTTAACCATTCTTTGGTAGAACGACTTGTGTGCTTAGGGTCGTTGTCTTGCTGCATGACCCACATTCTCTTGAGATTCAGTTCATGGACAGATGTCCTGACATTTTCCTTAAGAATTCACTAGTATAATTCAGAATTCATTGTTCCATCAATGATAGCAAGCCGTCCTGGCCCAGATGCAGCAAAACAAACCCAAACCATGATACTACCACCACCATGTTTCACAGATGGGATAAGGTTCTTATGCTGGAATGCAGTGTTTTCCTTTCTCTGAACATAACACTTCTCATTTAAACCAAAAAGTTCTATTTTGGTCTCATCTGCCCACAAAACATTTTTCCAGTAGCTGCCTTACTTGTCCACGTGATCTTTAGCAAACTGCAGACATGCAGCAATGTTTTTTTGGAGAGCAGTGGCTTTCTCCTTGCAGCCCTGCCATGCACACCATTGTTGTTCAGTGTTCTGATGGTGGGCTCATGAACATTAACATTAGCCAATGTGAGAGAGGCCTTTAGTTTCTTAGACGTTACCCAGAGTTTCTTTGTGACCTAGCCGACTATTACATGCCTTGCTCTTGGAGTGATCTTTGATGGACTCCTGGGGAGGGTAACAGTGGTCTTGAATGTCCTCTATTTGTACACAGTCTGTCTGACTGTGGATTGGTGGAGTCCAAATTCTTTAGAGATGGTTTTGTAACCTTTTCCAGCTTGGTGAGCATCAACAACTCTTTTTCTGAGGTCCTCAGAAAGCTCTTTTGTTCTTGCCATGATACATGTCCACAAACATGTGTTGTGAAGATCAGGCTTTGATAGATCCCTGTTCTTTAAATAAAACAGGGCGCCCACTCACACCTGATTGCCATCCCATTGATTGAAAACGCCTGACTGTAATTTCACCTTCAAATTAACTGCTAATCCTAGAGGTTCACATACTTGTACCACTCACAGATATGTAATATTGGATCATTTTCCTCAATAAATAAATGACCAAGTATGATATTTTTTCTCATTTGTTTAATTGGGTTCTCTTTATCTACTTTTAAGACTTGTGTGAAAGTCTGATTATGTTTTAGGTCATATTTATACAGAAATATAGAAAATTCTAAAGGGCTCGCAAGCTTTCAAGCACCACTGTAAATATTCATGGATTTTCCGCTGATCACACATTTCCGTGGCAGTTCAGACACACAGAAGACTGCTTAGTATTATGGCTGCTAATGGAGTGTTTTCTCTAAAAATACACTACCGTTCAAAAGTTTGGGATCACCCAAACAATTTCGTGTTTTCCATGAAAAGTCACACTTATTCACCACCATATGTTGTGAAATGAATAGAAAATAGAGTCAAGACATTGACAAGGTTAGAAATAATGATTTGTATTTGAAATAAGATTTTTTTTACATCAAACTTTGCTTTCGTCAAAGAATCCTCCATTTGCAGCAATTACAGCATTGCAGACCTTTGGCATTCTAGCTGTTAATTTGTTGAGGTAATCTGGAGAAATTGCACCCCACGCTTCCAGAAGCAGCTCCCACAAGTTGGATTGGTTGGATGGGCACTTCTTTGAGCAGATTGAGTTTCTGGAGCATCACATTTGTGGGGTCAATTAAACGTTCAAAATGGCCAGAAAAAGAGAACTTTCATCTGAAACTCGACAGTCTATTCTTGTTCTTAGAAATGAAGGCTATTCCATGCGAGAAATTGCTAAGAAATTGAAGATTTCCTACACCGGTGTGTACTACTCCCTTCAGAGGACAGCACAAACAGGCTCTAACAGGTACTATTTAATGAAGATGCCAGTTGGGGACCTGTGAGGCGTCTGTTTCTCAAACTAGAGACTCTAATGTACTTATCTTCTTGCTCAGTTGTGCAACGCGGCCTCCAACTTCTTTTTCTACTCTGGTTAGAGCCTGTTTGTGCTGTCCTCTGAAGGGAGTAGTACACACCGGTGTAGGAAATCTTCAATTTCTTAGCAATTTCTCGCATGGAATAGCCTTCATTTCTAAGAACAAGAATAGACTGTCGAGTTTCAGATGAAAGTTCTCTTTTTCTGGCCATTTTGAGCGTTTAATTGACCCCACAAATGTGATGCTCCAGAAACTCAATCTGCTCAAAGAAGTGCCCATCCAACCAATCCAACTTGTGGGAGCTGCTTCTGGAAGCGTGGGGTGCAATTTCTCCAGATTACCTCAACAAATTAACAGCTAGAATGCCAAAGGTCTGCAATGCTGTAATTGCTGCAAATGGAGGATTCTTTGACGAAAGCAAAGTTTGATGTAAAAAAAATCTTATTTCAAATACAAATCCTTATTTCTAACCTTGTCAATGTCTTGACTCTATTTTCTATTCATTTCACAACATATGGTGGTGAATAAGTGTGACTTTTCATGGAAAACACAAAATTGTTTGGGTGATCCCAAACTTTTGAACGGTAGTGTATATATTGAAATAAGTAAGTACATCTTATTTCGTATTGCACCTTTCACAGAACAAGGTCACAAAGTGCTTCACAAGAGTAAAATTGTTAAAAATAAGACCATAACAGTGAAAAAGAAACAAACAATACAACATAAGCAACAAAAGACCTTAAAAATATATGAATAAATAGGTCTTCAGCTGCTTTTTAAACGCATCAACAGAGACTGCAGATCTTATGTCGAAAGGTAGAGCATTCTATAGTGTTGGAGCCATAAATTCAAAGATAGGAGGATCCGTTGTTTTCAAATGAGAGCGAGTGACAACCAGTAAGCCCTGGTCACAAGACCTAAGAGACCTACTGGTGATAATGTGAACACAAATAGAAAACAACCAAGCAAAAAACTTTTCGGCTTGCATGGTCTAATAGTCTATAAACATGCTCTTTGTGCTGCTAGAACGGCTCATTTTTCTGACCTGATACAAAATAATAAAAATAACCCAAAATTTATTTTTGACACTGTCACTAAACTGACTTGTAAACCGCCCTGTATATGTAGCATCTCCCTTACTGCAACTGACTTCATATAATTCTTCACCACTAAAGTTGATGAAATCAGAAAAACAATATCCTCCTCATTCTCAATTCCCACCCAGGATGGGGTGACTATACCTGAACATTCTTCTTCTTGCAAGCTCACCCACTTTGAGATAATCTCCTATGAAACGCTCTCTAGACAAATATTTTCCTCCAGGCCACTACTTGCTTACTTGATCCCATTCCTTCTAAGTTTATTAAGGGCCTTTTTTCACTTCTCAGCCCACTCTTACTACAGATAATAAACAGCTCTCTGTTCATTGGCACTGTGCCTTCATCTTTTAAAACAGGGGTTTTCAGGCCACTCCTAAAGACGTCTTCATGGATATATACCAAGTCCAGTTGCACTCGATTCAATTCCTTTGGATAACCATGACCTGGATGAATGAGAACATTCACAGACATGTTGCTTAACAATTTGGGTCTGACACCCTTAAAATGGTGAGGGAATATGTAAGGATGGCTCAGAAGATTGCAGACTACAGAAACCACTTGCGATTCAGTCTGAGATGCAGACAACACAGGCTCATACCCACTAGCCTGCGCCTGTGTACCACAATGAAAGGACATAGAGCAGACAGAATCATAGAGAAGGCACAGAATCAACTCCTGAATGAAAGAGTGAGACAGGTCCATTTCACTATTGAACGCCTGAAGGAGAAATCTGACCAACTACTCCAGCAACTAACATCCCACTTGTCTGGTGCAGTCTTCGAGAGGATCATTGATTTCACCAAGAAAGCTCAACTATCTCAACTCCACAAAACCAAAGAAAGGCAGACAAGGAAGTTTCAAAACTTACAGCGACGAACCAACAACACTAGCCAAGTAGATATACTTACCTGGAGACAAAAGATAGAACATCCCACGCAAAACGGAACTCCGAACAGATGGATCAAGAATCTGTCGGACAAGGTACTTACCCAATCAGAGAAGGAGGTCTTAGCCAAAGGACTAAACTTTGCCATGACACCCAAACAACTACCTATAGTTGACCTCATCACAGCCACAGAATCAGCTATAAGGAAAACAATCTAACGGAAACCGAGGCGGAACAGCTTAGGTTAAAGGTATCAGCGGCTCTGTCCAATGCGAAACTCCCTCCTTCCAACCTAACCATGGAGGAAAGGAAAGCCGTGACAGCCCTGAGCATGGATGAAAACATCACTATCCTTCCAGCAGATAAGGGGAGATGCACGGTTATCCTCAACACAACAGACTACCACGACAAGATCACGTCATTACTCAGCGACACCGACACCTATGAACCTCTGAGACGCAATCCAACCAGTGGTTACAAGAGGAGAATAGAGTACTTACAGAAACTACAGAAAGGAGGAACCATTGATATCATACAATACCACCGTCTCTACCCACAAGATAACATTCCATGCATATATGGACTCCCTAAGATCCATAAAGATGGAACCCCCCTCAGGCCCATTGTCAGGAGCATAAACTCGGTCACGTACAACATTGCCAAACATATAGCCAACATCTTTACCCCTTTAGTGGGCTAAACACCTCGCCATATCCAAAACTCCATTGACTTTGTGAACAAGGTCCAAGGTGTAAAACTGGAACCGAATGAAACCATGGTATCCTACAACGTGACCTCGTTATTCACCTGCATCCCAACCATGGAGGCTTTGGAAACTGTGAGGCAACGTTTGCTACGGGACGACACCCTCCACGATAGGACCAACCTCAGCCCAGACCAGATTTGCCAACTACTGGACCTTGCCTGAACACTACATATTTCCAATTCAGGGGCCAGTTTTACAGACAGAAACACGGCTGTGCAATGGGCTCACCAGTATCTCCCATTGTGGCCAACTTATATATGGAAGAGGTAGAACACAGGGCCCTGAACTCCTTCAGAGGAGCACATCCGAGCCACTCGTTCAGATATGTGGACAACACATGGGTCAAAATCCAAACACAAGAGGTGCAAGCATTTACCAAACACATCAACTCAGTGGACAAGAACATTTAAGTTCACAAGGGAAGACGTAAAGAACAACAGTTTGCCCTTCTTGGACTGTGACATCTACATTGGGGAAGACAGGAGCCTCCACATTGGGGTTTACAGGAAACCTACACACACACACCAATCTACTTTTCGACTCACACCACCCTCTGGAACACAAACTGAGCGTCATCAGAACCTGCAACTCAGAGCTGACAATGTGCCCAGCAGCACTCAGACCCAACGGGAAGAACACAAACACCTGAAGGGAGCTTTAAAAACCTGCGGCTACCCCAGTTGGACCTTTGTGAAAACTGCAACACGTTCCAAAAGGACCAACCGGGTGAGCGATGAGGAGAAAAGGAACAGAAGGAATAACATAGTCATCCTGTATGTTTCTGGGTTCTCCGAGAAACTCAGGAGAATTTTTAACCAACACCGCATCCCGGTATACTTCAAACCCAGCATCACACTCTGACAAAGACTGGTTCATCCCAAAGACCATGTACCACACACCCAAAAAAGCAATCTGGTGTATGCTGTACAATGCAATGAGGATTGCACTGACCTATACATAGGAGAAACCAAACAACCACTACACAAACTGATGGCCCAACACAGAAGGCCAAACTCCTCAGGTCAAGACTCAGCAGTTTATCTACACCTAAAGGAGAAGACACACTCCTTCGAGGACAGCAAAGTACACATTTTGGACAGGGAAGATAGATGGCTTGAAAGAGGGGTGAAGGAAGCCATCTATGTGAAACTGGAAAAACCATCCCTCAACAGAGGAGGAGGTCTGCGACACCACCTATCTCCCACTTACAATGCCATCCTTTCATCTCTACCCAGGAGACTCAAGAAGCCTAGCCTCCAAGAACAACTGTCGGTCACTAACGGCTCCAACGACTCATGACCACTGAATGGAGCACCAACAAAGTCGAAACTAACACCCCCAACGACCGTCGCTGCTTAACATCGGCTCACAAATTTGCCATGCACACCAATAGCTCTGATAACGACGGGCGTGGCTTAACAGCGGAACACAAAAGAGCCACGCATATCAATACCTCTGATAACGACGAGCGTTGCTAAACATCGGAACACAAAGAGCCATGGACATCAATAGCTCTGATAACGACTCCAAAGAGGATAAATATCTGAGTTTCATCACCAGCCAGTCAGACTAGCTTGGTCTAGTCAGAAAGGCACGAACTGATGATGCCTCTTGGATGAGAGGCGAAACGTCTTCATGGATATATACCATGTCCAGTTGCACTCGATTCAATTCCTTTGGATAACCATGACCTGGATGAATGAGAACATTCACATACACTCCTAAAGAAGCATAACCTCCCCGATTTGATCAGCAACTACAGACGAATCACAAATCTGCCATTCTTTTCAAAACTCCTTGAAAAAGCAGTGGCTCAGCAACTCATAGATCACCTTTCATCCAGTAATCTGTCTGAACCTCATCAATCCGGCTTTAGAAAATTCCATAGCACAGAAACGGCTCAGACAAAAGTGGTAAATGATTTACGACTTACTTTGGGCTCTGACTCAGTTTCGATATTGGTGCTCCTAGACCTAAGTGCAGCATTGGACACGATTGATCACCACATTCTATTAGATCACCTAGAAGGTTGTATTGGACTCACTGACACTGCTCTCTTCTGGCTTAGATCATACTTATCAGATCACATTAAGGTCAGTTATGGTGTGCCACAGGGATTTGTGCTTGGTTACATTCTTTTCTCTATTTACATGTTGCCCCTTGGTTTATTAATAAATCCTTACAAACTAGGTTATGACTAGACTTGCTAGCCCGTTGGCTAACCGGTCAGACCCTTTAGTTGACTGGTTAGCGCAGTCGCCTGTTGTGCGGGTGACCCGGGTGCACGTCTCGGCTGCGGCGGCTTCCCGGTTGCCCCCCCGAATTCACTACAATGGTGTCAGACGTGGGATGGTGAGACCGTGAGGCCATCGGACGCGTGTGCGCCCAGAGGCGTGAAGGAGCTGGTATGCTGAAGCGCAGGGACGCACTTCCCGAAGGAGGGGGGTAATGTAATGACCACTGATGACTAGACGCGCTAGCCGGTTGGCTAACGGGTCGTACCCTTTCATTTATTTTCATTTACTTTTATTTAACCAGGTTAGTCCCATTGAGATTTAAATCTCTTTTACAAGAAAGACCTGGCCAAGAATGGCAGCAGTACATCAGTTTCAGCACACACTCACATGAAGACAACAGAATAGCTCAAAGTGCAAAATATCATAAAAATGAAGGGAAAAGATACAAACCTGTTATCAATTGAAACATTTACAATTTACAATTGACTCAGATTCCATAGACTTAATCATACCTTTAAATTCGGATAGAGTAACCAAGTCCTTGAGTTTAAGTCTATTCTGTAGTCTATTCCAGGCAGATGGTGCAGAAAACATAAAGGCCTTCTTGCCCAGCTCAGTCCGAACTTTAGGAGCAGTCATTTGCAAGGTGTCCTGAGACCGTAACCCATAAGTGCCATGTTTTATGGACAGAAAGATAGATAAATAACAGGGTAGGGTACCCGAAATGGCCTTATAGATAAAAACATACCAGTGACTAAGTCACCGTGTGATCGGGCAGGCCAATTGACTTTGGAGTAAAGGACACAGTGATGAGTGAGGGCTCTACAGTTTGTAACAAACCGTAATGCTCCATGATACAGTGTCTAACATATGGAGACAATGGGCTGATGCTTTCATGTACAGTAAGTCACCATAGTCAAAAACAGGCAAGAATGTTGCTTCAACTAGTCTTCGCCGAGACATTGAGAGAAAAACAAGACTTGTTCCTAAAATAAAAACCCAAATTCGATTTCAACTTTTTCACCAGACTCTGTAAAAGGGGCTTTAAAAGAGAGGTGGTCATCAATTAAAAATCCCAAGTATTTGTAGGTGGAGACTGCCTCAATTTGTTTACCTTGAGTAGTAACAATGTTCTGATTTAACTCTAACTTCCTAGTGTTTGAAAACACCATAAATGTTTTTTTCAGCATTCAAGACAAGCTTCAGTTGATAAAGCTGAGCTTGCACTCTGTTAAAAGCATTTTGCAGATACTCAAAAGCTTTGCAGAGAGCAGCCGCATAACAGTAAATAACTGTATCATCTGCATAAAAATGGAAAGATGAGTTTTGAACATTTTCTCCCAAGCAGTTTATGTACACAGTAAATAAAAGTGGACCCAGGACAGAACCCTGAGGGACCCCCTTACAGACTGTTTGGACTTCAGAAGTAAGCCCCTCAAACTGGGTAGCCTGGGTCCTATCCGTAAGATAATTGATAAACCAACCTACAGCCTGTAGAGAGAAGCCAGTATTAACAAGTCGCTGTATCAGAATATCGTGAGCCACGGTATCAAAGGCTTTGGACAAGTCAATAAAAAGAGACACACAGTGTTGCTTTTTATCCAATGCTCTGCTGATGTCATTTACAACTTTCATGGCAGCGGTAACAGTGCTATGCTTCTTCCTGAACCCTGACTCTTTCACCTGTTAACTAACTAGGGATTCCAATACTTTGGCTACTACCGAAAGTTTTGAAATTGGTCTGTAATTATTTAGCACAGTTGGATCCCCTCCTTTTAAAAGGGGTAAAACATAGGCAGCCTTCCAACTTTAGGGATTATATTTGTAACCAAGGTGAGATTAAAAAGATGGGTCAAAGGTTCAACGATAATGTCTGCTGCTAATTTAAGAAAATCAGGATCCAAATGATCCAGACCAGCCAGTTTTCTAGGGTTCAGTTGTTTTAAGGCTTTGTGGACCTCAGCCACAGTAAAAGGACCAAAACTGATGGTATTGCCATCAGTGACAGATTCCTTAGTAAAAGGGGTGTCAACATTAAACAAGAAACCCGATGAAATAAAATGCTCATTAAAACAATTCAATATTTCAAACTTATCAGAGACAGCCACATCATTTTTGATTATACAGGAAGGAAGGTCCGTTGAATTATCACAAGCAGCAGATAAGGATTTAACAGCTTTCCAAAACTTCCTCGGGTCATTCAAGTTTTCAGTAGTGACGAATAGATAAAAATCAGCTTTGGCTTTTCTAAAGAGAGAAGTAAATTTGTTTCCCAGCTGTCTAAAAAGAAGGCAGTCAGCCTCAGTACCTGGCTTTTTTGCTTTTGCCCAGGCCATATTTCGTTAATGAAGCAGGCTTGAGAGCTCAGTTGTGAACCAGGGATTATTCCGCCCCTTAATTCTAAATTTACAAATAGGGGCATGTTTGTTTAAAATATCCATAAAACTATCATGGAAAAATGTCCAGGCCATTTCAACAGCAACAGTAAGGGCAATTCTATTCCAGTCAACATGAGATAAATCATGTAGAAAACCCTGCTCAACAAACATCTTCATATTGCGTGCGTCTTTTGAAAAAACGAGGTTTACACTTAGGGACCTTAGTATCTCTGATAGCAGCTATCACACAGTGATCACTCACATCATTTTGGAAGACACCGATAGCAGAGTACTTATAAGGGGCGCTAGTTAGGACTAGATCAATGAGAGATGATTTCTCGGGACATTTGGGATTTGGTCTTGTAGGAGACTTAAATATTTGCGTCAGATTCAAAGAATCACATTCTGCTTTAAATGCATCGGACACAGGCAACAACCAATCCCAGTTTAGATCACCGACCACAACAATCTCATTGTAGTGCACCTTAGACAGCAAATTAACAAGTGTAGATACATACACTACCGTTCAAAAGTTTGGGATCACCCAAACAATTTTGTGTTTTCCATGAAAAGTCACACTTATTCACCACCATATGTTGTGAAATGAATAGAAAATAGAGTCAAGACATTGACAAGGTTAGAAATAATGATTTGTATTTGAAATAAGATTTTTTTTACATCAAACTTTGCTTTCGTCAAAGAATCCTCCATTTGCAGCAATTACAGCATTGCAGACCTTTGGCATTCTAGCTGTTAATTTGTTGAGGTAATCTGGAGAAATTGCACCCCACGCTTCCAGAAGCAGCTCCCACAAGTTGGATTGGTTGGATGGGCCCTTCTTGCGTACCATACGGTCAAGCTGCTCCCACAACAGCTCAATGGGGTTCAGCTCTGGTGACTGCGCTGGCCACTCCATTACCGATAGAATACCAGCTGCCTGCTTCTGCTCTAAATAGTTCTTGCACAATTTGGAGGTGTGTTTAGGGTCATTGTCCTGTTGTAGGATGAAATTGGCTCCAATCAAGCGCTGTCCACTGGGTATGGCATGGCGTTGCAAAATGGAGTGATAGCCTTCCTTATTCAGAATCCCTTTTACCCTGTACAAATCTCCCACCTTACCAGCACCAAAGCAACCCCAGACCATCACATTACCTCCACCATGCTTAACAGATGGCGTCAGGCATTCTTCCAGCATCTTTTCATTTGTTCTGCGTCTCACAAACGTTCTTCTTTGTGATCCAAACACCTCAAACTTGGATTCATCCGTCCACAACACTTTTTTCCAGTCTTCCTCTGTCCAATGTCTGTGTTCTTTTGCCCATCTTAATCTTTTTCTTTTATTGGTCAGTCTCAGATATGGCTTTTTCTTTGCCACTCTGCCCTGAAGCCCAGAATCCCGCAGCCGCCTCTTCACTGTAGATGTTGACACTGGTGTTTTGCGGGTACTATTTAATGAAGATGCCAGTTGGGGACCTGTGAGGCGTCTGTTTCTCAAACTAGAGACTCTAATGTACTTATCTTCTTGCTCAGTTGTGCAACGCGTCCTCCCACTTCTTTTTCTACTCTGGTTAGAGCCTGTTTGTGCTGTCCTCTGAAGGGAGTAGTACACACCGGTGTAGGAAATCTTCAATTTCTTAGCAATTTCTCGCATGGAATAGCCTTCATTTCTAAGAACAAGAATAGACTGTCGAGTTTCAGATGAAAGTTCTCTTTTTCTGGCCATTTTGAGCGTTTAATTGACCCCACAAATGTGATGCTCCAGAAACTCAATCTGCTCAAAGGAAGGTCAGTTTTGTAGCTTCTGTAATGAGCTAAACTGTTTTCAGATGTGTGAACATGATTGCACAAGGGTTTTCTAATCATCAATTAGCCTTCTGAGCCAATGAGCAAACACATTGTACCATTAGAACACTGGAGTGATAGTTGCTTGAAATGGGCCTCTATACACCTATGTAGATATTGCACCAAAAACCAGACATTTGCAGCTAGAATAGTCATTTACCACATTAGCAATGTATAGAGTGTATTTCTTTAAAGTTAAGACTAGTTTAAAGTTATCTTCATTGAACAGTACAGTGCTTTTCCTTCAAAAATATGGACATTTCAATGTGATCCCAAACTTTTGAACGGTAGTGTAATTACTAATCGCAGATTGAGGTCTATAACACCCAGCCATCATGACATGGTGATCCTTAGACACTTCAAGATTTAGGGCCAGGAACTCAAGTTGTTTACTGTATGATTCTGAGAGCACCAACTTAACATTAAATTTGCATTTGATGTAGATAGCAACACCACCACCTTTTTTGAGACGGTCAGAGCGAAACACATTATAGCCATGAATACCAATATCCTTGTCAAGAACAGACTTCGTTAGCCAAGTTTCAGATAATACAACAACATCAGCATCAGTTGAATTTATCCAAACCTTTACCATATCCAATTTTGAGATTAAGATCAGAATATTTAGGTGAATAATACCCAGACCAGACCTACATTTAAAATCAGCTGGAGTATTACAAGTATTGATGTCAGAATCAGCAGGGCCGGGGTTTGGCTGCACATTACCAGACATTAACAATAAGAGAATGACAAGATATCTCTGTTTAGTATTTACACTGCAAGGCAATGCATTTTTAGAGTGTAACATGGTAACAAAATTAGTGAGAGAATTCTCAGAAAGCATAAAACAGCTTTTTAAAACAGAGAGACACAGAAGGCGGAGCAACTCAGTCCCTGAGTCAGAATCTCTGTGAGAATTGCCCGGCAACTGCTCACGCAGTTTAGGCAAAGTGCTAGTAATCGCACTGGATACGACTGGTGGAGAGTGCACCTTCCCCGGTACACTCTCCCGTCGGAGGTCGGTTTGCCCATAGTCCCAGAGCGAAAGCACAATAACCAGCACAAGAGGGAAATTCATTTCCAGAAATGTGCCTTTAGTTGACTGGTTAATGTAGTCGCCCGTGGTGCGGGTGACCCGGGTTCGCATCCCGGTTGTGGCGGTTCTTGGCTGCACCTGAATTCGCTACATTGGTGAATTCAGGTTATCATGATAACCTGAATAATCATGGGGGGATTATTAGTGCCCCAGTTACTACATGGGATGCTAATCATCCCCCATGTAATTGACTCATGATTCCTCCCTCTCCACCCCAAGCTGATGTGTGGTGAGCGTTCTGGTGCAAAATGGCTGCCATGCATCACCCAGGTGGGTGCTACACATTGGTGATGATTGAAGTGAGTTACCCCCTTCATTGTGAAACGCTTTGGGTGTCTAGAAAAGCACTATATAAATGTAATGATTATTATTATTATTTCTTTCATCTTTCCTGTTTAACATCCTGTAGAGCCAGGTCCAAACTATGGACCTGAAGCATGATGTCACTTGATTGACAGTACTCGTCGTAATATGTGGGCTGTTCCGAGTAGGGCAATCTTCTGGACTGCACTGATGTTGATGTTTCCTGGGATATGGTTGGTGAACTCTTCCATTCCCTTCTTCATGAGTCCTAGAGCTCCGATGACCACTGGTGTTGTTTCGGTCTTCATTCCCCACATCCTGTTGATTTCGATCTCCAGGTCTTTGTACTTGGTCAGTTTCTCTGTGACTTGCACTGAGGCGTTTTTTTTTTTTCCGGATGGTATTGCCATGTCGATGAGCATGCACCTCTTTTGCTTCCTGTCCTTGATAATGATGTCGGGCTTGTTGGCTTTTATCTCTCTGTCAGTGTGGATGGGCATGTCCCAGAGGATGGTGACATCATTGTTTTCAGTGACCATTTTTGGCTGATGTTCGTACCACTTCTCAGTCGTCTTAATCTTGTAACTCCTGCAGATCTTCCAGTGCAGGTATGCTGCTGCCTTGTTGTGCCTGTACATTTACTCTGTCTTTGCCAGTTCCGGGCAGCCTGAGACAATGTGGTTGATGGGTTCTTCGTATATTCCACAGATTCTGCATTTTGGGTCTTTTCCATCTTTGATGATGCGATGGTGATAGGATCTGGTTGCCAGGCTCTGGTCTTGTGCAACGATTATCAGGCCCTCCGTCTCTGCTTTCAGCCCAGTGCCCCTCAGCCACTGGTGTGTCTTTTGTTGGTCCACGTCTGCATCTTTCATTCTTTTTTATTTTTTTATTTATTATTATTATTATTATTATTAATACAAATCTCTTGTGTTCTATTTGATACTAATCTGTCTTTGGAAACAGATATCAATGATATGACAAAGACTGCATATTTCCATTTACGAAACATTGCCAAGATTTGTCCCATTCTTTCTATGGCTGATGCTGAAACACCTGTTCGTGCATTTGTCTCAACAAGGCTTGACTATTGTAATACCCTTTTCTTTGATTTACCTGAATCAACTATTAGCAAAGTACAACTTGTACAAAATACTGCTGCTAGTATATTAACCAAGACTAAAAAATGTGTTCATGTTACCCCAGCTCTTGTCTCATTACATTGGCTCCCTGTACATGCTGGATCTGACTTCAACATTCTACTTTTAACTTATAAAATATTACATGGATTTGCATCATCATACTTATTACATCTAGTCACTCCTCATTTACCTTCCAGGGCTCAAATCACAAAATGTCAGTCACCTGACATATCCAACTATAAAGAAAACATCAATAGGTGGCAGGGCTTTCTCTTACCAAACCCCTGTTCTTTGGAATCGTTTTCCTACACAAAGCCGAGAGGCTAGTTCAGTTGACTCATTCAAAACTAAACTCAAAAAACTTCTATTTGCATCAGCGCCTTCAATATCACTTAGTCTGAACTCCAGTTATCCAGCTTGTATTCAATTTTATGTGCACATTGTTACGTATATGTACTGTATGTTACACATTTTTGTATTTTTGTATTGTATTGTTTTGTTTATAATGTTTTATCCATTTTTTGTACAGCCCTTTGAGACATACTTTGTGATATTGGGCTATAATAAAATTTGACTTGATATAGGGATGGAGCAGTTCGTGGATGTACACAGATGCCTGACCATGCAGGGCTCTCTATATGTGAAAACAAGAACCATAAAAATAATCCTAAATTTGATTGGAAGCCAATGTAAAGAAGATAAAATGGATATAATGTGAATTGTCCTGCTAGACCTGGTCAACGGCCTTGCAGCAGCATTCTGGACCATTTGTAGATGGTCCAAGGACGACTTGCTGAGGCAAGTGAAAAGGAAATTGCAGTAGGCTAGTAGCTAATGATCTAAAAGCGTGAATATTCATTTCTAGCTCAGGTTGTGACACAACAGATCTGATTTTGGCAATGTTTCTTAGATGGAAAAAACATTTACGGGTCAACAATTTAATATGTTGATCAAAGTACATAGCCTGACCAAAATATCACCAAGATTTCTAAGATTAGACTTTACAGCTGAAGAAATGTACCCAATACACCGAGAAACCTCGGAAGCTATTCCATCTGAAGCATTGATAAGGACCTCAGTCTTATATGATTATAGCTGTAAAAAATTGTTGGCCATCCAGTCCTTAATGGCAATCAGACAATTGTGCAAAACAGACAGTTTGTCAGTCTTATCAGGCTGAAGAGACACAGAGCTGAATATCATCAGCATAACAGTGATATGAGATAGCTTTGATTGGCCAATATGACTTAAGGGAACCATATACAAAGCAAATTATATAGGACCCAAGACAAAACCCTGAGGCACACAACAGGAAAGCGCTGCAGTTTCAGAATTGTAGGGACCAAACAACACAGAAAAACTCTTATCTGACAGATAGGAGGAGAACCAGTCCAGGGCGCTCCCAGAGACACCTGCCTAAGCCTTTAAGACAGGATGCTGTGATCTACAGTATCAAAAGAATCAAATTCAAGTTTATTGGCCATGTAGATTTGTACATATATGGAATTTGACTCCGTTTTTGTGGCTCTCAGTATAATTAACATAGAATAACAACACGACAACACAACAATCTTCAGATATATATACACAAGGGTTGACTATATACAAGCAAAATAAGAGGTGATAAAGTGCAATGGTGCAGAGAATATATCAGAGATGCTGAAATAAATTTTAGCAGGTTACTTACATACATGCCTGAGGCAGATGGACATGACAGAACATACCAGTATACATATAATATACAGTAGTTTATGCAAATGGTTGGATTTATTTGACAATGTTAAGCGTTCATTTGAATGACAGCCCGTGGAAAGAAACTGTTTTTATAGCTGTTTTTTTTTTTTTTGTACATGTAGTGCCTACCAGAGGGGAGGAGTTGGAACAGGTTATGATCAGGGTGTGATGGGTCTGCAGTGATGTTACATGCACGTTTCCTGACTCTGGAGATGTATAAGTCCTGAATGGAGGGCAGGTTTGCACCAATTATTGTCTTTGCAGACTTAACTGTCCGTTGTTGTCTTTCCGTGTCCTGTTTGGTGGCCGATCCAAACCAGATAGTGATGGATGTGCAGAGGGCAGACTGGATTATTGCAGTGTAGAACTGAATCAGCAGTTCCTGAGGCAGGTTTAACTCTCTGAACTGGTGGAGAAAGTACATCTTCTGCTGGGCCTTTTTGATGATTGTGTCTGTGTTGGAAGCCAACCTTAGGTCCTGGGAGATTGTGAAGCCCAGAAATCTGTAGGTTTCACCACAGACACCATGCTGTTGAGTATGGTGGTGGGGGCGGAGGGCAGTGATGGGGGGCTCCTCCTGAAGTCCACTGTCATCTCCACAGTTTTGAGCATGTTCAGCTCCAGGTTATGGCTGCACCAGAGGGCCAGCTGTTCAACCTCCCATCTAGTATATGCAGATTCGTCACCATCCCAGATAAGGCCATTGATGGTTGTGTCGCCTGCAACCTTCAGGAGTTTACCAGACGGGTCTCCTGAAGTGCAATCATTTGTGCAATCAAAAAGCTGTGCTAAGATCCAGCAGCACCAAAACAGTGCATTCACCCACATCAGAAGACATCATTATGTCATTGGAGACTCAAGAAAAGCTGTTTCAGTGGAATGCTTCTGCCAGAAGCCAGATTGGAATTTATCTAAAATGCTGTCTGTAGTCAAGACAGCAGTGAGCAATAATATTCTCTAAAAATTCTGAGATAAAAGGGAGCTTAGATATAGGTCTATAGTTTTTGGGAAGGGATGGCTCAAGGTTAGTTTTTTTTTTCTCCCCAAAAACAGCATGTTTAAAATAAGCTGGGACACAAGCAGACTGCAAGGAGCTATTTATAATAGAGACCAGCCATGGACCAATAGGTCAAAGTACATTTTTAAGCAGCGAAGTTGGTAAAATATCTACAGGGCTTGAGGAAGGTTTCATACTGCCCACTCCCAACTTGGGAGTGCTCAGCAACACAGAGCATGTTAAGCATCCGTAGTGTGCACCACATTTAGTGACTGAGGGTGGATGGTTGTAGCCTGGGACTGCTGCAGCGAGGGTGCAGCATCCTTCTTAGCAGAGGGATTCCCTGCTGTCTCCTGATGAATGAGCCCTCCAGAACCTCTCCCTTTCACAGCCTCCTTCAGCAGCCTGCAGCAAGAGGACCACTGGGGTCGTTTGCTCTGTTTTCCTGTGCTGGACTGGGGAAAGGTCCGAGCAACCTCCTCAGGTGGTAGAGGGGAGACAGCAGTATCTGAAGGTGTTGCATCCAAACCTGGTAAAAGCAGGACCACAGCAGTATCTGATGGGTGGGCCGGAGCCTCAACGGGCAGAACTACATAGCGGTTTGACAGATCCAGGTGAGGTTGTGATGCTGCTGCGCCTGCAGCTCCTGCCACCACTAAACACCTCGGACCAGGATGGTTGCGACCGGAGGTTGGTCTGAAAAGGTGTGGAGGTAAGAGCTGAGGTCTTGGGTCTGGCTCCTGTTCAAGTTTACTCAGCTCCCAGCTGGGCCAGGATTGGCACCGATGGAAGATTTCATGGCTCCCGTTGCAGTGGTGATGTTTGACACCATCAGATCAGCTTCACACACATTGGATAGTCCATTCTCCACAGCTACCGGGCTCTCAACTTGGGCACCAGATTTGGCACTGGCTCTTGCTCTGGTCAATGCCAGCCATGGAAGTGTTGTAAGAGTCTGAGACGGCAGCCTCTTGATAGCCAGGAAGAGGGTGATAGAGCAAGGGATGCCTGCTTATACGAGATATACTTGGACAAGACAAAAGTGACGATAGAAAACTATCGATCAACTTTTCCTTCCCCTGGATTTTATTCTGCAGTCGTAAATCAGATTACAGTTCTCACACATGGCCATGTTGTTGTTGAAATGTTTGAAAACAGGATGATTGAGTGAATCAGTAGAGTCCGCAGAAAAGCAAACAGGTCTTAAAACAATCCTCACCGTTCAGCAAGCCGACTGAGCAAGCAGCAGAAGGAAAAAAACAATAAATACACGAGTACAATCTAAAATTCGATATAACGATCAATACCAACTAGTAAATATATTTTAAAATTATTGAGAGGAAAAGCAGCAGTCAATGTGCTCATGCTCTCAAAAGTAGAACATCGGACTACTGAGTCAATCAGAGCTCGTCTAACTACAGCCTGAGAGCAGTGAGCATAGTAGTGCATGCAGCCTAATTGGTCCTAAGGCCTAATTAGGATCAAATAATGTTGAAAACCATCATTGTTTCCCTTTAGTATTTGTTCCAGAGGAAACTACATTGATGGCATCAGAGTAGATAATCACTGCAAATAATTCGGACACTTAAATAGCTTTTACCTGACACTGATTTATTCAGCGATCCAGTAGTATCCTAAAGAGTTTTGATGACATACTAAGAATAATTTGCAACTGTTGACCAAAACCATACATAATCACAAACTATTGTGTGGACGTAGTATACAGAAAGTCAATTCATTTATTTCAAAATGCCTTATCTCACAAGAAGTGTCTCAACACCCATTATGTTAAAAGGAGAAATGGTTCAGATGTCCACGAATAATGCTAAAGAATGTTAACTTCAAGTATAGGGTAGCTATAACTCCTGTTCCTTTGGTCAGAGCCAGTGACGTCTCCTCCAACCCTACCCCTGTCCATCCATGAGCCGGTGCGATGTACCTGCTCCATGCAGGGGACCGGCTTCTCTTGTCCCAGCGGGATCGGAGGACGGCCCCCGCTGATGAAAGTGGTGACCGGGGACATCCTGGTGGACATAACAGGCCGCAATGTCTCAGAGTACCTCCTCTTCACCTCAGACAGACTGCGCTTGCACAGGTTTGTCCTTTGTGCAATTATTCACTTTTACCCATCAGAAAACTTCACTTGCTAAATTCAACACATCCACAAGAGTTTGTCTTGGTGTCATTATTGCTGAGACATAGAGAAAGCATAGCGTTTCAAATAGGGCTGGATGATAATTCAGTATTATCATTTATCATCTTTAATTGGCAATGTATTGGGGGGAAATTCTGATATTGTCATACCCTGTTTTACACGTTTGTTCTCTAAATTAATGATACAGATAATATACTGTCAAACTTTCTCACAAAATGAGTTCTGATAAATATTTGAGGGAGTATTATTTGAAAACTAGTTTTGGTTTTATGTTATGCTTTTACATTCCCAAACAGTTCAATGTGATGAACTTCAATTGGATTCTTAAACATGGTATTTTTGCAGCTGTAAGCAGATAACATAGTATAAATCAATCATGTAAAATTCCCTATGATTATTGTGACAATATTATTCCCCTATCACCCAGCACTAGTTTCAAAGAAGTATTGGTGTACATGTTGCAGGACTTGACACACTGTATGTGCAAAGAAAGTGTGGACACTATGGAAAGTTGTAGGGTGCAGACATTTGCAAATGAGAACTAACACATACACAAAAGGAGGAAGTTAAATATTGTAATGAACATTTGAAATTCTTTTTCATGTTTCTATGCACTTTCTCTGTGTCATCAGATATGGTGGTATAACAGTGGGGAACATCCAGAAATCAATCCCACCATCCTTTGGGAGAAAGACACCTCCCATGGTTCGCAAGATAGCAGTTCGAAGATCATCTCAGGTAAGACTCTTGGATGCAACTGTTAATAGACTTGGACAAATGTGAGCTACAACTGACAGAACTTGCCTTGTCTTTAGGTCTTGTACAACAATAAAGGGTACCACAGCATGCCAACTTATCTCAATGTCCTCAACAATGCCATTCTCCGTGCCAACCTGCCTACATCCAAGGGAAACCCCGCTGCTTATGGTAATTCTATATGTTAGAGCAACGCTTGTGTCGTCTGTGAATGTGTATCTCTCTTTTTCATCTCATCAACTTTTTGTTCTACCACAAATAGAAGTTTTTACACTGGTAATAGTAGTGTAATTATAAGCTGTTTGCTTTCTCTTTTTAGTTTCTCAAACTAAGTCAAGTGTGTGTGTGTGTGGGGGGGTGGATATGTTCCACAGGAATCACACTGACAAACCATCCAATGAATCGCACCAGCGCCAGTCTCTCTTTGGACTACCTGTAAGTGGCTTCTTACCCTCCGTTAATTTGTATAGTTATTATTTTTTCACTCAACATTTTTTTCTGTGTGTGTGTGTGTGTGTGTGTGTGTGTTCCTTCGCTTTTGTATAACACTTGAGTTTCCCCTTGAAACCAATAAACACCTTTATCTTATCAAACATTTTATCTTCCGGGCATCCGGGTAGTGTAGCAGTCTATTCCGTTGCCTACCAACACGAGGATCGCCAGCTCGAATCCCCGTGTTACCTCCGGCTTGGTCGGGCGTCCCTACAGATAGAATTTGACGTGTCTGCAGGTGGGAAGCTGGATGTGGCTATGTGTCCTGGTCGCTGCACCAGCGCCTCCTCTGGTCGGTCAGGGCACCTGTTCGGGGGGGAGGGGAAACTGGGGGGGAATAGCGTGATCCTCCCATGCGCTCCGTCCCCCTGGTGAAACTCCTCACTGTCAGGTGAAAAGAAGTGACTAGCGACTCCACGTATATCAGAGGAGACATGTAGTCTGCAGCCTTCCCCGGATCGGCAGAGGGGGTGAAGCAGAGACTGGGATGGCTCGGAAAAGTGGGCTAAATTGGCTGGATACAATTGAGGAGAAAAAGGGGGAAAATAAAAAAACAAAAAAACAATCACATATTTTTTCTTCCCATCCTATTAATCCTATAATTTGCTTTTAACATTTTAACTCGCCTTCCCTCACTTTCACTTCATTTTGACTTATCTGATCTCATCATCTCCTCTCGTCTCTGTCTTTACCTCTAGACTCCAGGGAACAGATGTGGTGATAGCGATCTTCATCATTGTGGCCATGTCCTTTGTGCCAGCCAGCTTTGTGGTGTTTCTGGTAGCGGAGAAATCCACCAAGGCCAAACACCTGCAGTTTGTCAGTGGATGTGACCCTGTCATTTACTGGCTTGCTAACTACATATGGGACATGGTGAGGGAGGATATTTATGGCTTTTTACGTGGGACATGGAGGGTCTGTTACTGTATCTGTGTGTGTGTGTGTGTGTGTGTGTGTGTGTGTGTGTGTGTGTGTATGTGTGTAGTGTGAAAGAGAGAGAGCAAAACAGAGGGAAACTAGTAGGTACAATCATAAATGAGAGACTTCATTAGTATTTTAATCAGGGTTGGGCAGAATACTTTGGAAAAAGTATCGCCTAAATACACTGTCCTAAATGTAATTATCAGTGTATTCAGTTACAATACTCAAAAAGAGTAACTTATGCAGATTACAAAGGCTCATGTGAAAGAGTTGTGCTTCATCATTAGTATTATTTGTCACGTTGTTGTTGCTTATTCCTTGGTGTTACTGGTGTCTCCATGAGATAATCTAAGTATGTGCTGACCGTGCACACAGAAGGAAATGTGCACGTGCCATTTTCAAAATAGTTACTAGTTGTTTTTTTTGTTTAAAAGATTGTGATTACTTGACAGGTGGATTGGTGCAGCATGTAGTAATGCAGATGTTGTACTTGACCGTTGTGACAAAGAGGGAGCTGAGCCGGAAGGCAAAGCTGTCAATTTACCAGTCAGTCTTTGTTCCAACCCTCACCTATGGTCATGAGCTTTGGGTAGTGTTGAGAAATCACCTTCGTGGTCCTCGTCCCTGGGTCCGTTGATGTGAAGAAAACAGCCACCACGTCTTAGGAGATTAAAATAATTTTATTGAGTACAGATCTGGAGACACACTGCCAATCCGTCGTGCGTGTTTGACTTCTTTGTGTGTCCTGGTGGGTTATATAGACCCCCCTGCTTCTCCTTTACGACACCTCTGGTCTTGATTATCCTATCAATAGAACCTTTTGGTGGTTGAGCTTTAAGAAGTGCTCATCCTGTTTCAACCTACTGAGCTTAGCAGGGGGTCCTCCTCGTACCAGACACGGTGTCTCTCCCAAGGCCCCAGGGGGGGGCAACCCCCTCCCCTACCCACATTCTTGTGGGAGACCTGCAATATGTTTGTCTACATGAAGGTGTCTTCTTCACCCTCTGTTCTGGTTACATACATTGGTTACATACAGAGTAATACAAAATACACTCGGATTATATTTAATATCAATCAACAATTCCCCCTTTTGATCTCCTCTAAGGAGATCACTAAAAGGCTTCTAACTCCTGATCTAAGGGGTTCAGGACAAACAGGGGCATCATAGGGGGCGGTAGTTCCCCGTCTTTATGCTCGATAGCCGTGATGATGAGCCGGTTTACCAGGGAACGCAGGCAGGGTATGAGGCAACAACCGCAAGTAACTAGTATAGCCAGGAATACGCCGAGGGAAAAGAGCCATCTTTCAAACGGGTTGGCAATCCCAGAGTACTCATGCATGGTTTGTGATAATGCCCTCAGACCCTCGAGGGCTCGTGTAACAGATCCATCTGGGGCGGTGTTATTGGGAATGAAAGTACAACACTGGTCCCCAAACATAGAGCAAACACCCCCTTTTTACCTCGTCCCTCTTTGCCCGGCTCTGGGTTAAATCAAAAGCCCCGACGCACACGGTCAGCCACATCACCACGGCCAGAGCCCCAACCGCAAATCTAGTTTCTACATGATGGTGAGTTCTTTTGACCGTCATGGCGCAGGCTGCTGGGTCGCCGATCTGCTGGACCGTTCCTCCCCAATCAGCTTCTTCTAGCCGGGTATGTGATCGTCCGGCCGGGTTCCTCTATGACCTAGGGGAGAGGTTACCAGCACTTTCACCCTGTTCCAAGCTAACAGTGTGTTTTGGTGTTTCGCTGGAATCTGGTCTCTCTTCCTGGGGGGACGTTGCCTCCTGTAGGCCCTCTGGTATAGCGTCTAGGGTCTGTCCGGGCTCCTCCGCGACAGCACACTGACTCCAGTGGTACCAGACTTCTCCTTTCCCTTTCAGCCGGACTGCATGAGACGTCCTCTCTACCACCTCGTAGGGTCCGGTCCGTCGGGGCTCCGCCCACTTCCGCTTAATGGGTCGCAACAGGATCCACCGCGCCTGGGGGAGGGTGGATTCCGGTGCTGGCATGCGTTTTACGCCAACCTGTCGGGAGAAATCTGAAACCAAAGTCTGTAATTCTTTAAAACATGTGCTTTTAGTTCCCCCCATTGACTCTAGTCCCTCCGTTGGGGCCGCCCCTGGCCCCGGAAACTGTCGCCCCGTCATTAATTCATATGGGGTGAACCCGGTCCCCTGATTGATCGATGACCTAATCGTCATTAGTGCCAAGGGAAGGGCCTCAACCCAATTCATTTTAGTTTGAGCGCAAATTTTAGCCAGTTTTTGTTTGAGGTTTTGATTCATTCTTTCTACCTTGCCCTGGGACTGTGGATGGTATACGGTCCCAAAGGCGTGTTTCAGTCCTAATAGGCTCTCGACCTTTCTGAGGTCGGCCCCCTTGAAATGAGATCCGTTGTCAGAGCGGATTTTGGAGGGGAATCCATGTCGAGGTATGTAGTGGTTAATCAAGCATTTTATAACAGTGGCGCTATCTTCCTTTTTTGCCGGCCATGTCTCCGGCCACCCTGTCAATTGATCCACACACACCAACAAATACTGGTATCCTTTCACCCTCTTGGCTTCCCCCATATCCGTATAATCCAATACCACCTCTTGTCCTGGACAAGAGATCAGGGGAAATCCCCCCATCTCAGGTTTTATGGTGGGGCGTGGATTATACTGAGTGCAAATGGGGCAACTCTTGACGTGGTATTTAGTCATGTCGGTCAAAAAAGGATGCCACCAATGGCAAAGATTTCGATTCATCTGAACAGCCCCTACATGCCCTATTCCGAGTCTGAGTATATGGTTACCCTTTTTTTTCCTTGTTTTTTCTTCTTTTTTTTCTTCACTTAATCCTACCAGCACTCTTATTAGTGCGAGACCGAGGGTAAACAGCCGCATTATTGTCAGTGCACGACCTCATGCGCGTTTTTAAATGATCTTACGCGTGCGACGAATCTCCCAGGGTTTTGCTGAGGAATCTCGGCGACACCGACCAAACGGACCACCCGCCTCTCCCTTTCTTAGGTTATTGGGAGATCGGTAACTATGTTCTTGTCCCGAGAAGATCAGTCCGCCGGTTGTCCGTTTGGCGAGCGACGTGAGATCCCACTTCTGACACCAAATTGTGGATTTTCTTATCCTCTTAATGGGCTCTTGCCCCAGCAACCTCTGGGACGAACAATCATTGGACAAATATTGGAGCAAACAGAAAATCTCTAATGCATCTGCCGATGGAGAGTCATATAATCACAGGAGTCAGTCTGTGAGGATATGCTCCGCCCCTATACTGGAGATAAGGGGTTTTCTAGCACAGTCCGTCGTGTCATACCCTATGTTTCCTGCATTAACCAAGGTGTTGTCTTACAAAGGAATGCAGGAAAACATCAGTCATGTTCTGTGCCTGGTGAGTGTCTGTAGATTTATTCTTTTACTGCCCCAGGCCGGAGTGGCCCTCATGTTTTAGTGACCCCTAGTTGTTATCTTTACTGCCCAAGGCTGGGGAGGCCCTCATGTGTTAGTGACCATTTGTCGTCTGCAGTGTGTGGGATTTAGTGGCCATGTGTGTGTGTCTGCAGTGAATGAGAAGTTTCATACACACAGAGAAGTGGAAAACTACAGAGTACCTACGGAGTGCACATGGAGTACTATTTGTGCTCCACAATTCCCCCCTTTTGTTCATCATTGAACACCCAAAGGTAACATAGAAATAATACCAATCAGCACACATAACATGCATAAACAGAAATGAGAAACAGCCATGAGAACAACCGGAATCGAAAGAGTTAACCAGTGTTCGTCATAAAGTATCATTCAGACGGGGGAGTCGCTGTCATTGGAGGAGGTGTAGGAGGATTCAGAACCGAAGTCCTTGTGGGGGGGGCGAGGGAAATCAGTGGTGGAGAGGGGGAAGATGAAACAAGGTCCCCGTCCTGTTGGGCAAGGAGGTGATAATACACGAGCTGAGTAGCAATAAGGCCGTGTATCAAACTCCGAACTATGGGCACAATGCAGCAGGTGAGGAGTAAAAGTGATGCTGCTTCGGCCAGGCGAGTAAAAGACAGCAGGACCCATTATTTGCATCAGCATCTCCGACATGAACTGCACCGGATCTCTACCGGCCTCACTGCCTTCAAAAATGTTCAGTACATGGAGATTGACCCTCCGAGATCGGTTCTCGAGGTCGTCGATTCGGTCCTGCAGACCGGTTTTGGGTTCGGACCATTTTGATGGTGGACTCAGCTGCAGTTAAACGTTCAAAGTTGTCACTGGTTACAGACTCCACAGAGGCAAGGCGATTTCAGACTCTCAAAGCCAAACCCAAACCTATGGTCTCCAGAGCTAGGAAGCTGGTGCTAGTCTCATCTAGACAACCAGAGGGTCTTCATGTTGGAGGATTGGCTGGGCCAGGAGCAGACCACCCTCACCTCCTCTCTCACCCGGAAGCTGACCGGGACACCTTGGAGACCACCCTCACACAGACACAGCTCCTACAGCCGCGTTATGTGGCGGGTTGCTCTTTGTTCTGTCCAGCCGGGAGGTTGTCTTCCCGTGGAGCATACCCCGGGCCCCTGGACCCGGTACCACGGGAGTGAGGGTGTTACTCAGCCCGTCTGGAGGAGGGGGAGGAGCAGGTGGTGACAATATCTGAAGGGGAAAAACTTTCAGAGAGAAACTGCACTACACTGAAAACACTGTCATTCTAGGATTCTGAAGATTCGTAGTCAACTTGATTCAGTGTTCTTCAGATACTTCCGCTATGATCCAAGTTCGTATCCGTTTGTTTCTTATGAAGTAAAAAATCAAAGAAAACTGTACAGAAGAAGGCTCACAACCATTCTAAATTTCAATTCCTCATTCCCACTACCCCTCTTTTTACACAAGAACAGAACACATTGTGTCAACCCATTTAACCATGAAGGAGAACAGAAAAAAAAATGAAAGTATGATATGATCAGTTTGTATGTTAGTTGTTAGTAAACCAAAAACAATTTCATGCAGTCGAATGAATCGGACTTTCATTTCATCCAAGCTGTTTACAAATGTTCTGAAGTCTGTAATGTTGTACTTATCTGAAATAAATTCTCTAAAACTAAAACAGATGAGGGATGATAAAGATAGTTGTCTCAGATCCTGAATGTTCAAATAAACCTAAATGAATAAAACCATAAGGTATCTTGTAAATCATTGAAACAATGAGCTGTTTGAAGACAAAAAACAAATGCCCCCCCACCTTAACCAAATGAAACAACAAGAAGCCCCTTTTCAAGGCCCCAAAAAGAGGGAGGTGGGGTTTCAAAGAAAAGAAATGCTCAATTAACAATACAAAGAAATTGATGTAATCAGTTAAAACCAAATAAATCAAACCAAAAATGAGTCTTATGAGGAGGTTTAAACTCATGGTAAAAAATAACATAAACATAGCCATAGCATAGACCTTTAAAACGCAGGACTCAGTATGTTTCATTCATATTCAAATAAAATGTAATCGTCCTCCACACAAGAAATTGTCAAAGAAATGAATACCCTCTTTAAAAAAAAAAAAGAAGAACAACATCATAAAATTCACACCTTAGTTTTGAAAAACAAAACAAGTTCAATTTAACACAGAGGAAAGTCAACATAAAAACAAATAAACCAATGGGTGTCTTCTAATGGAAAGAAAAACAACAACAGCTTAAAACAACATAACTGTGGTTTACACTGTCCCTGTTACTCTCAAGGCAACCCCCCATCCCCCCAAGGTGTGAAGTGGGTAGGCAGCTGGTTCCCACCAGTTATTCTTTAAAAAAAAAATTCCAGTAACAGAAAGAAAAACAGAATAGGTAAAATTAAAAATATTGCAACTGTGGCGTTGGACATAACAGAGTTCTGCTTAACAGTTCAGAAAATGAAATAGGGACAGGGAATCCTTCGGTTTAGGGGAATCCTAAAAGAAGTGAGGACAGGATCAAGTTAACGTGAAAAATACACCACAAAAACTTTTCAATGCAACAAAAACAAAAACCAAATGGATATATCACATTTTATATGAGGTACCTCAAAAAGAAAAGAAATAGATTTCTTGAAAGGATTTAAATAATCAGTGCTTCAGGTTAGTGACTTTCTAAAGCCAGTTGCCAATCAAACAGGAACAAAAACCGGGTTGGGTCTGATAAGGATGCTAAACGAGGTGGTCTCTGAAGACTCTTCTCACACCCCAATTGTCAGGAAAACAAAAGGTTTGGAAAAGCCAAAACAAAACCTCCCCCAGCTTTTATATCCCCTTTTAAGCCACTCTCAAGGACTTGCAACTTCTAAACAACACAAAATGGCCAGACGGACAAACACCACAAAACAAACTATGAGCACACACACAGACAAGTCATGTCAAACACAAAAGTCAGTCAGGGTCAGTCAAGGCGCGGTTTGGTACCAATGGTTTCATGTCATAGTCCTCTTTAGCTTTTTCTTTCCCTACTTTCACACTCTTTCTTTTCCGATTATTCAACATTATTCTGACCAGTACATCTATTTGTTCCCGTAAGGACTTCCACCGGGGCTTCTCTTCACCCTTTTCACCCGCCACAAATACCTTCCCAACGGAACGGCGTCCTCTGCCTTTCTCTCTCCGCTTGTAATAGCTTCTTCTAACCTCCTTTGTTCTTCCTCCCTTCGTCTCGCCTTTGCCTTGGGACCCTCATTTTTTGGTTCGTCATCATTTGTATCAGTATGTCGCTCTGCTTCTGCAGGGACTTCCACTGCGGTCCGCTCCCGCTTTTTTCTCCTTCTTCTTTTTCCATTCTACCTTCTTACGTCTCCTGTCTATCTGTTAGGGACTCCAACCCTCTATTTTATTTAACCTATTGTTCAGGGACTCCAACCCTTTACTCTATTTAATCAATTGTTCAGGGACTCCAACCCTTACTCTATTTAACCAATTGTTCAGGGACTCCAACCCTTACTCTATTTAACCTATTGTTCAGGGACTCCAACCCTTACTCTATTTAACCTATTGTTCAGGGACTCCAACCCTTACTCTATTTAACCTATTGTTCAGGGACTCCAACCCTTACTCTATTTAACCTATTGTTCAGGGACTCCAACCCTTACTCTATTTAACCAATTGTTCAGGGACTCCAACCCTTACTCTATTTAACCAATTGTTCAGGGACTCCAACCCTTACTCTATTTAACCAATTGTTCAGGGACTCCAACCCTTACTCTATTTAACCAATTGTTCAGGGACTCCAACCCTTACTCTATTTAACCAATTGTTCAGGGACTCCAACCCTTACTCTATTTAACCAATTGTTCAGGGACTCCAACCCTTACTCTATTTAACCAATTGTTCAGGGACTCCAACCCTTACTGAGCTCTAAGCTTCCCTCCTTTGGGGGTCCTCAATTCCCCGGGAGAGTTTTCCCAGCCTTAACCTCACCCCCTCGTCAGAGAGTGAGTGGGTGCGCCACTACCTAGGATCTTAGACAGAGGACTCCAACCTCTTCTACCGATTATCTCCTTTTTACTCTTACCGTAGGGGACTCCAACCCCTCCTTTTTTTGTTAAACTGGCCGCCTTCTCCTTCCCGAGCTTAGTACAATTTAGTAATTCAGTCCAATATGCAGATTTCGTTAAAACAGGTTCTGCTTACCTTATTCGTATTATGGGTCGACCCCAAGCTCGGGAGGTTTCGGCGGGCAGCCACACTGTCCAATTAGGACTGCTTCTTCACATCCCGGACGAAGCCCCCAATTTGTTGAGAAATCCCCTTCGTGGTCCTCGTCCCCGGGTCCGTTGATGTGAAGAAAACAGCCACCACATCTTAGGAGATTAAAATAATTTTATTGAATACAGATCTGGAGACACACTGCCAATCCGTCGTGTGTGTCTGACTTCTTTGTGTGTCCTGGTGGGTTATATAGACCCCCCTGCTTCTCCTTTACGACACCTCTGGTCTTGATTATCCTATCAATAGAACCTTTTGGTGGTTGAGCTTTAAGAAGTGCTCATCCTGTTTCAACCTACTGAGCTTAGCAGGGGGTCCTCCTCGTACCAGACACGGTGTCTCTCCCAAGGCCCCAGGGGGGGGCAACCCCCTCCCCTACCCACATTCTTGTGGGAGACCTGCAATATATTTGTCTACATGAAGGTGTCTTCTTCACCCTCTGTTCTGGTTACATACATTGGTTACATACAGAGTAATACAAAATACACTCGGATTATATTTAATATCAATCAACAGTAGTGACTGAAAGGGTGAGATCATGGATACAAGCAGCTGAAATGAGTTTTCTCTGTAGGGTGTCTGGACTCAGCCTTAGAGATAGGGTGAGAAGCTCAGACATCCGAAGAGAGTTCGGAGTAGAGCCGCTGCTCCTTCACATCAAAAGGAGGCAGTTGAGGTGGTTCAGGCATCTGATTAAGACACCTCCTTGGCGCCTTCCTTTGGAGGTTTTCTGGGCACGGCCAACTGGGTGGAGACCCCAGGGTAGACCCAGAACTCGCTGGAGGGACTACATGTCCAATCTAGCCTGGGAATGCCTTGGGATCCCCAGGAGGAGCTGGAGGGCGTTGCTGGGGAGAGCGACGTCTGGAGTGCCCTTCTTAGCTTGCTGCCACCACGACCCAACCCCGGAGAAACAGCTGATGATGAGATGATGATGATGATGATGACGTGATTACTTTTAATTAGGAGCCATGTCGACGCCAGAGCATATAATTTTCATGGGGGAGGCCTTTTCTGTTGATGTCACACACACTACATGACATACAATGCCTAGACAGAAGGTTTCCATGTCTTCTAATGTCACTGAGTTGCAAATACCCTTTAAAATACGATTTCCCTCTATCTTATATTCAAATTTTATGTGAGCTCGCACTTGCCTGCCAGTAAATCATGAAAACATCATTCCAACCATAAGACCGATGCCGATTAGGTGGGAAGTAATCTAAAAGTAATTTCCTCAAAATTCACAAAGTAGCTGTAATCTGTATACTGGTGTTTTGAAACATACTAACCCGGGCTGAAAATAGATAGTTCGTGAATACATAACACTGTTAATTGTATTTGGTTACAACCCAATCCTGACTATATACTATGTATGTGTTCATTGCTGTAGGTGTAGACAATAGCCTGCTTGCATTCATTTTAGAGAGAGAAACAGAGTGTGTGTGGTAATAACGGAGTCCTCATTCATCACCAGTACTAAATAGAAACAGTATTTCCCAGGCTGAACGTTGTCTCTCCCATCTCTTTTCTTTGACAGCTGAACTATTTGGTGCCAGCCACCTGCTGTGTCCTCATTCTGTTTGTGTTTGACCTGCCGGCCTACACCTCTCCCACCAACTTCCCCGCCGTCCTCTCCCTCTTCCTGCTCTATGGGTGAGTGTTACCACCCCATCTCATCCACAGTGCCGCTCCCATTACTTTTAATATTTTCTTTAAGAAGAAACCTTAGAAAGTCCCCAGGTTCATGGGAATTCACAGCGCCACTGGCTGTATTCCCACATGTGGTGTTGTTGCATGCCAGTCTTCATTTATATTGTAGTTGATGTCAAATAAGCTGTAAAAGAACTCTACCGCATGTGTGACCTGAAAGAAAACATGGTGTTGCTGTGCCCTTAATTATTACAGTATGATTGCCAATGCATAATTCACCACAATGCAGTTTCGCTGAATATTTGAATGTAATTTCAAGCAGTTTATCAAAAATCTTATGTACTAAGCATACATGGATTCTCTAACATTATACTTTTTCTCCTTTCCCTCTACTGAAGATTTTGTATGTGTTTCTTGTGTATTTAAAGTTGAATAAATTGAAATACAAATTGAATAAAGAAAAACCACTTCCTTCACCTTTTAGGTGGTCTATCACTCCCATCATGTATCCTGCCTCCTTCTGGTTCGAGGTGCCCAGTACAGCCTATGTGTTCCTTATTGTCATCAATCTCTTCATTGGCATCACTGCTACTGTGGCGACATTCCTCCTCCAGCTGTTTGAGCACGACAAGGTTAGCTTGACCCTCATTTCTGCACCCTGTGTTAATCCATACCAGTATATCAAGTAACATACTGTAGTATTACAAAGATTAGAGGTGCACAATATATTGGTCAGCTTATTATTTAGCCAATAATTGCTTAAAAATGCATTATCGTTGTCGGGACAGATATCAAAGTTATGACTTATAGGGGCATCCGGGTAGTGTAGTGGTCTATTCCATTGCCTACCAACACGGGGCTTGCCGGTTCGAATCCCTGTGTTACCTCCGGCTTGGTTGGGCACAATTGGCTGTGTCTGTAGGTGGGAAGCCAGATGTGGGTATGTGTCCTGGTCACTGCACTAGGCCTGCTCTGGTCGGTCGGCCTGTTCAGGGGGGAGGGGTAACTGGGGGGGAACAGTGTGATCCTCCCACGTGCTACGTCCCCTTGGTGAAACTCCTCACTGTCAGGTGAAAAGAAGCAGCTGGTGACTCCACATGTATCAGAGGAGGCATGTGGTGGTAACACAGTCAAACCAAAAAAGGCATTATCTGCCAAAATTACCATGTGTCCTTACCGAGGCTATTAGGTGATGTACATTCACTCATTGGATTCCCTTGAGTTATCAAATGAAGCAGGGTGGTCGCTTTTTCTAAAAACGAATCAACAGTTGCTTGGAATAAAGTGTTTTTAATTTTACTAGGAGCATTGTCAGATCCAGTCTCTGGGTATGTCTGTGAGTTTGTTTGTTTGTGTAGAAGCCTTTACAAGTCCCTTTGTTCTTCTCCAGGATCTGAAAAGAGTCAACAGTTATCTGAAGTCTTGTTTTCTCATCTTCCCCAACTACAACCTGGGCCACGGCCTGATGGAGATGGCTTATAATGAGTACATCAACGAATACTATGCTAAGATAGGTATGCATGTATCTCACGCCATCCCAAGAGTAACAAATAAGTACACAACCTCCTTTGTGTCACAACTTCGGCTATTTGAGCAAAGGCGACGCCCACTGTAACAAAACTAATCTTTAACACCATCTTAAAACAAATTGCACTTTTTGAATGATAGGTAGTCTTGTGGCAGCATGGTGGCACAGTGGTTAGCGCAGTTGCCTCACAGTAAAGAGGTCCTGGGTTCGAGCCCCGGGGTTGTCCTCTGTGTGGAGTTTGCATGTTCTCCCCGTATCTGCGTGGGTTTCCTTCCACAGTCCAAAGACATGTAGGTCAGGTGAATCGGCAATACTAAATTGTGACTAGGTGTGAATGAGTGTGTATGTGTGTCAGCCCTGTGATGGTCTGGCAGCCTGTCCAGGGTGTCTGCCCGCCTGCCGCCCAATGACTGCTGAGATAGGCTCCAGCATCCCCGCGACCCTGAGTAAGCGGTTTGGATAATGAATGAATGAATGAAGGTAGTCTAGTCAAGTCAAGTCAGTTCAATTTTATTTGTATAGCCCAATATCACAAATTCCAAATTTGCCTCAGTGGGGTTTACAGCAATCCATTATAAGTTCATGGTTTGTAAAATGATGACACTGTAAAAGATCAGCCCTACTTCATTCTGAGATGATGAACAGTGAATCTTAACATTTAGAAAATCATGTCAAATATAAGGAGATTATCAAGGTTGAGATGGAATTTTTTACTGTTGACTTCTGTGTGTGTGTGTGTGTGTGTGTGTGTGTGTGTGTGTGTGTGTGTGTGTGTGTGTGTGTGTGTGTGTGTGTGTGTGTGTGAGAGAGAGAGAGAGACAGAGAGAGAGAGAGAGAGAGAGAGAGAGAGATGTCGCCCAGAGCTGCTGATCAGTGCACTTGTGCTACAGGACCTACTTGGGGGTTCTCAGTGGTGAGTTCTCTGATTTTGATAAGCCAAGACTAAATTTGTGTTCCAGGCCAGTTTGACAAGATGAAGTCTCCGTTCGAGTGGGACATTGTGACTCGAGGACTTGTCGCCATGACCATCGAGGGCTTCGTCGGCTTCCTCATAACTATCCTGTGCCAGTACAACTTTCTCAGGAAACCTCAGTGAGTCCATGGGCGGGTGTTGGTGTGTGTTTGTTTATGTGTCCCACTTGCGTTTTCTTTTAAGACATACCCATATTATCCCCAAAGACTAGCTATATATGTCAAATAAAAACAGGTTCTCAAATTCAAATGCACCCTTTTCAAGTAGGACAAGTCAGAAGCAGAACAGAACAATGTAACATGTGTCCATCCATTAGAATGGGTCTTTATGTACTTTAAACATGTGCGTTTGTGTGTGATGCAGGAGGGTGCCAGTGAGCTGCCAGCCGATAGAAGATGATGATGTCGACGTCGCCTGTGAAAGGAGGAGGGTGCTGCGAGGAGATGCTGACAATGACATGCTAAAGATTGACAACCTCACTAAGGTCTCAGACAGGGTTTCACAATAACTATATATTAATGTGTGTGTGTGTGTTTTCATAACAATCATTACATTTTACTTGAATGTTTGAATTACGTGTGCCTACAATTTTATGCTAGAATTAAATTGTAGGGCATCTGGGTGGCGTGGCGGTCTATTCCGTTGCCTACCAACACGGGGATCGTCGGTTCAAATCCCTTTGTTACCTCTGGCTTGGTCGGGTGTCCCTACAGACACTATTGGCCGTGTCTGCGGGTGGAAAGCCAGATGTGGGTATGTGTCCTGGTTGCTACCCTGGACAGTCGGGGCGCCTGTTCGGAGGGGGAATGGGGGAATAGCATGATCCTCCTACGCGCTACTTCCCCCTGGTGAAACTCCTCACTGTCAGGTGAAAAGAAGTGGCTGGCAATTCCACATGTATTGGAGGAGGTATGTGGTAGTCTGCAGCCCTCCCCGGATCGGTAGAGGGGGTGGAACAGCGACTGGGACGACTCGGAAGAGTGGGGTAGTTGGCCAAGTACAATTTGGGAGAAATACGGGGGAAAATCCCCCCTACAAAAAAAGAATTAAATGGTAAATGGATTACATTCACTGTAGCAACATCCACTCAAAACACTTTACAATGAATGAATGATTCAACCTTCATCCATGCACACACACACACACACACACACACACACACTGACAGTAGTGCTATCCATGCAAGGTAACAACCAGCTCATCGGGAGCAGTTAAGGGTCAGGTGTTTTGCTCAAGGACACCTCAACATTTTTGCAATATGGAGCTGAGGTTTGAACTGGCAACTTAGTCTATCACAATTTGTATTGCGTTTTCAGAAAAGCAGCAGTACGACTTCTTGTTTTATGTCGGGCTGTTCTAGTTTCAGAGTCGTGTCTAGATCACTTCACGTTTAGTCACTTAGTCAAAAGTCAGTGAGTTCAGAAAGCACTTTTCTTAAGATGAAGGTGGATTTGAGTTTGATTTCCAAATGCATTGTATTTGTATATAAATGAGTTAACAGTATCAGTATTTTGAATGTACGGAAGCCCAGAGGACTTGGCTGATGGCATTAAATACATTTTTTATTCTTGTTGAGTTTTACTTTCCCGTCAGCAGTTCTAATGTAGTGTAAGTCATGTAATGTAAGTCAGCATTTTTAATGAAAGCCATTGATTATAAATAAAACTTCATTTTTTTTGCAAACAGACTATTATTTGAATATTGTATTAAAATGCTATTTATTTCATTTGAAATCAAAAATCAGATTTGAATCTTGAATGAGAGTTTGCATCCGTTGCCTTGCTCAAGGTTTACAAGTCCAGGAAAATGGGTCGTATCTTGGCGGTGGACAGGCTATGCCTTGGTGTCCGTCCAGGAGAATGCTTTGGCTTGCTCGGGGTGAATGGCGCAGGGAAAACCACCACTTTTAAAATGCTGACCGGAGACGAGTCTACCACAGGAGGAGAAGCCTTCATAAGTGGAAACAGGTAAAAAAAAAAACCACTGAAGACACAGTTCCTTTTACCTGAGGGAAATTCCACATGTAGTGAACTTACTGATAAAGAACATTTAAAAAAAAAACAGCTATGATTCACCACAACGGTGGCTAATACCAGGCTGTAACTTTGAGTTACAGCCTGGTAAAAGAACAATAACTTGCCTTATGTGTGTTTGCGTGTGCGTGTACGTGTGCGTGGGTGCGTGCGTGTGTGTGTGTGTACCTCAGATATGAGGCATGAATTTTCTCCTGGAACTAATAAATATTTATCTTATCATCTGGCGTCCGGGTAGTGTAGTGGTCTATTCTGTTGCCTACCAACATGGGGATCGCCAGTTCGAATCCCCGTGTTACCTCCGACTTGGTCGGGCGTCCCTACAGACATAGTTGGCTGTGTCTGCGAGTGGGAAGCCAGATGTGGGTATGTGTCCTGGGCACTGCACTAGCGCCTCCTCTGGTCAGTCGGGGTGCCTGTTGGGGGGGGGGGGGGGGACTGAGGGGAATAGCGTGATCCTCCCACAGGCTATGTCCCCCTGGCGAAACTCTTCACTGTCAGTTGAAAAGAAGCGGCTGGGGGCTCCACATGTATCGGAGGAGGCATGTGGTAGTCTGCAGCCCTCCCCGGATCGGCAGAGGGGGTGGCGCAGCGAATGGGATGGCTTGGAAGAGTAGGGTAATTGGCCGTATACAACTGGGGAGAAAGAGGAGGGGGAACCCCAAAACAAAACGAAAACAAACATCTTACCATCTTATCTCCCCATCCTATTTATCATATAATTCATGTTAACAAACATCTGACCTCACCTCCCCACTCTTGCTCTCGTTTCATCTCATGGTATGTGTGCAGCATCCTGAAGGATCTGTTGCGTGTGCAGCAGAGTATCGGCTACTGCCCCCAGTTTGATGCCCTGTTTGAGGACCTGACAGCGAGGGAACATCTGGAGCTTTACACTCGCCTCCGCGGCATTCCCTGGAAAGACCAGCAGAGGGTAGGCCTCACATGCTTATATACACACATACGGAACCAGAACCTTATTCTTTTTGCCCCACATGTGCAAGTGTGCGTCGCTGTTGCAGATAAACATCCATGCTTTTAAATCAACACTCATATGTGCAATTGCTGACACACACAGGCACATACCCATGCCTATGTGTGCAACTGGTTTTGTGCACATTTTGTACATGCATATAGTTGGTCTAAGCTGAAATGTTAGTTGTTTTGAAACTGAGTCTCCATCATTGCGTTGATGTTTTACCGTGGTTTTTCCATTATTAGGTGGTGCAATGGGCGCTAGAGAAACTAGAGCTGTCAAAGTATGCAGACAAGCCTGCCGGCACCTACAGCGGTGGAAACAAACGCAAGCTTTCCACGGCCATTGCCCTCATTGGATACCCCTCCCTCATTTTCCTGGTAAGAAACTTGTTTTTGTCTCTTTTTTTTTGTAGTGTTGAGTTCATGCTAGGTGCTCCAGTCCGGTCCACTCCCATGATGCTGCAGTTCATTTACATTTCTTTCATCTTTGGTCTAAATGTGAAAAATGCAAAACTTTAGAGGAAGTCTTAACCACATACCATTTAACATAAAGCAGCAGGTGTAGGACACTTTGATACAACGCCTTCATATATATGCAAAATTTAGATTTTTTTGTTTTTAAATTCTACTCGACTCATCTCAGGCACAGGACACTCCACCCTCTGCTATTTACCCTTCGACTCTTCTGCTTGATCCCGTGGTGGCTCTTAGGACTGCCTCTGTGTCTCTCATGCACAAAAATAGATAAACAAGTAAATGATATCTGTGTGAACTGAAAAACCAGTTGCAGTTGTAATGGGCTTGGTAACC